>NW_027069990.1:52231-99376 GCF_002906115.3 Quercus suber
ATCAATAAAAAAAAAAAAAAAAAAAAAAAAAAAAAAAAAAAAAAAAAAACCATTAGCATGCATAGTTTTTACTACATAACCAAAATATACATCATATCATATATTTATCTCATATATTATCGTATATTATATACTATATAATAAAAGTTGAGTCCTAAGAGCGGTATTGTTGCCATATGTATGTCCTAGCTAATTATCACATGAAATGCAACTTTTACTATTAGTAGTAACTAGTGATAGTAAAAGTTGTTATCAGGAAAAAAAAACAAAAAAACAAAAAAACAAAAACAAAAACAAAACAAAACAAAAACTAGTTTAAAACCTCCGGCACAACAAACACACACACATCATTTACTTACAGAAGTTGCTACCTAATAAGTAACGAACTATTCATAATGTTATGTAAATTGTTAATAAATTTTAATTATTTTTAGCTAGAAAAACAAATGACATTAGAAAGGAAAAAAAAAAAAAATCAAACTCTCTTTTCTTCTAATTTTAGATATAGAATTAGATATATAATTGAGTTTTTATTGTTTATTTATATTGGACTTCTAGTATTTTGCATTTAGTTAATTCACTTGACATAAAATTATTAAAAATTAGATGAGACACATAACACAAAATTATAGCTCAGATTTAGAATCTAATTGAATTTTTCCTCAACTTTGGCTTTAAATATATATATATATATATATGTGGGTGCATTTTTTGCTTTAAAGCCAAGGACTAGACCGGCTGGAGCCTTAGGCATTTTTGCTTGTCCCACATTGGAAAGATCTCTTCCCTCTTTCTACCTTATAAGGGATGAGCCAATGGTATTAGAGTACCGTTTTTACTTGTCCCACTATATATATATAGGCTTGTGCATTGCACGCTTAATTTTTTTTTTAAATGTTTTTTTTATATTAATATTAAGACAAAATTTAGTTACAAAATTAGTTGTAACCTAAAACTACAATCTTACTCAATATCTTCTTATTGGAGGTGAATTTTGACAAATCCATCATTGAATTACATTTTTTTCTTATATCCTCCATACTTGCAAATTTTCTATAAAATTAAAAATCAATAGTTATGTCATCAATAAATTGACTAGATTGCAAGTTTTTTGTAGTTTAAAGTTATGGTTTTTTGTAGTTTAAAGTTATGCATAAAATATAATATTATAGATCTTATAGTAAATAATATCTTATTAGCACAAAATTTGACACGTGTATTAAGAGCGTATAGAACATGCAATCCAACGATTAAATTTTCGAAATATGTAGTAATATTAATGATATTGAGTAAGGTTGTAACCTTGCTACAATCAATTTTGTAGCTAAACTTTGTTCTTAATATTATTATTATTATTATGAAGCATGAAAACTCATAACTCATAAGTATTGATATTTTCAATATTGGATAAAAGTAATAATTTAACGAAAACATAATCATAATCAAGGGAAAAAAAATTATTTTTGCTTCCAATGGTTGCTAATCAATAAATATTATTAGTGAAACAATGAATAAAATTTTATTTATATTATTTGAGTGAATAGTATTACATAAAAGGTCCATGAAAATATTTCAATATATTAACATTATTTATGTAACACTCAAGATTTTTATATAAAACATGAGACTATACTTTTGCTTTATTAAAAAAATCTTATAACTATAATATATATTATTTTTAAAAAATATTACAATATATAAAATTTTAGTATTACAATATTTATATCATTCTTAATGTGAAGGAAAAAAAAAAGACAAAATAGTAAAATTTCTTTGATAATAAAATACAAATTATGGAAAATGAAACATTAAAAAAAATTACTTTAAAATGTATATCGTTAAATTTATTTTATTTATTTTATTTTTTTATCATCGTGTATGTTAGTAGCAAGTTTCAAAAACAATATTTAAAACAATATATAACTATTTTTTAGGAGAATGCACTTGCATAAAATGGAAATAAAACTTCTTCTTCAAAACATGAAAGGAAATGGTTGTAGATAATTTAAGGATGAACAAAAAAAAAATTATAACCCAAATAATGGATACAAAAATGTTGATAGAACTATTAGATACTTTTATATGCACAATAAATTCTACAATCATGTAAATACTAATAAATAAAAGTTCACAACATTTTCAAATTAATATATATTTTTTTAATTTGACCTTGTGGTGGGCCCATATATGAAGTGGTAGACTATTTTAGGAATGTTATGAAATTGTTGTGAACTTTTGTTATTGATAAGCCAAAAACATATTGACCCTTTGTGATGAATTAATTGATTAATTAGCCAAGTTTATTAATTAATCAAATTAACATGCAAAGCGTGGTAACACAAACTGATAGTTCCAAAGGAATTCTGATAGATTCAAAGGAATTCTAAGGAATCAATGGGCTGGAAAATCTCCGGATGTTCTTGATCTAGTAGAGTGAGTCTTGAGAAAACAAAGAAAATCAGCAGAGAAGACCGGTGGAAGCCGGCCTTTGATTCTCCGATGGTAAAGTTAGAAAATTGAAGGAGAGAAAAGCCCTTAATACTTAACTTCTCTAAAATTCTCTACCCAAAAAAAAGTCCCCTTACCTCTGCACTGAAAGGCCTTTATATAGCGTCAGAAAACAGTTACTTCTCTTAATCGTCGTAGAGTTTGGAGGATTCAGAGGGTAACTTCCTTAACTGCCACAAAGGTCACCTCTTCGGGAACTGCGTTGAGATTCGTGTTGGGTTTTTGTATCTCATACAAAAACACACGCAGCGGAAGCAACAAAAACACGGATCTATTTCAATCATGAAAGATAAACATGTAACCATGAATTCTAGAATCAAAGAATAGAAAGTGTACCTTGATGCAGTGGATTTCAAAACCAAACTTGAGAATACCTTCAATCTTCATTCAATTCCACGTGGTGCCCAAGATGTGTGGTCTCTCAATCAATCTTTTGTACATAAACTCTCAAAGAAAAAACCTTCTTCTTCTCCTTGTGAGAAAAACTGATTTCTTTTTCTTTGTATCTTACGTACGTTAACTATTCTCTTAGTTTCTTTATTTAATACCACTTACTAAATAATGACTGATTTCTAATTGGGTTAGCCTTTTGGGCCTACCCAATTGGCTTTAGTTTTGGCTTGAGATGGGACAATAAGACACTAGCTCCAATGGGCCTTGGGCTTTTCCGTCAACTCTTGACAAGTCCAAAGTTACCATTAATTATATTCAATACCACTATAAGAATATAATTGCACTCTAGGCCTTATCTATAAATTATTTCCCAAGACTTTATTATACATTCAACCCCTTCATTAAAATATTCGTAGTAATACAAAGTCATTAATATTGATGTCACTTTGAGGTTACTACATCTTAATCCTTGAATACCCGGTTTAATCCTTTATGTTATTCATCATATATTTATGAAATCCAATTCCATAAATATATACTTTAGTAACTCTTTACTAAAGTGGTGGGCCCAACACTCTGAATAACCAAACCCATTAAACTTATCTCAAGAGAATATTTTATATCTCCGTTAAGAGATTATGAATTCCATCTTGAGAATACATGTCCATCAACACTAAATGTTGTTGCCCAACATACTGAGGTTTTGACCATAACTTATAGATCTCACTCCTGATATATCAAAGCAACCTACATCTCATGATCAGGTCCATTATTCTCTCAGGATTTAGAGTTGATGTAAATAGAAGTCGTGAGCTTTATTATTCATTTGACAGTCATTAGAAGAATAAAATCTCACAGCGTCCAGTCAATATGTCTTAACTCTTAAAACATATTAACATACCAACTAGAAGTCTCCACTTCCATGATCAAGACAAATCATCTTAGTTGATATGTTATAGTCTTCGCAGATGAAAAAGCCCAATTCATCACCGACTACGAACTAAAATTCTGAGTTTACAAAGAACTTGTGATTTATATCTTTCTGTGAACTTTTCACATAAATCACATACTATGCATCTCATGGATTAAGATAATGTCCCATTAGTTCATAAATGGTCTCATGAATTAAACAACTTAATTATTCATGACATGCCAATAAATTGGATTTTAGGCACAAACCCTAACAATTCGAGCGATACAACTTTTGGTTGGAAGTGTGCTTAGTCTAGCCCTTTTAAATTCACTTCGTCCGTCACTAATGAAGGACGAAGTCTAGCTCTTTATCAACTCACCTCGTCTGTTTTTGTATGAGATACAAAAACCCAACACGAATCTCAACGCAGTTCCCGAAGAGGTGACCTTTGTGGCAGTTAAGGAAGTTACCCTCTGAATCCTCCAAACTCTACGACGATTAAGAGAAGTAACTGTTTTCTGACGCTATATAAAGGCCTTTCAGTGCAGAGGTAAGGGGACTTTTTTTTGGGTAGAGAATTTTAGAGAAGTTAAGTATTAAGGGCTTTTCTCTCCTTCAATTTTCTAACTTTACCATCGGAGAATCAAAGGCCGGCTTCCACCGGTCTTCTCTGCTGATTTTCTTTGTTTTCTCAAGACTCACTCTACTAGATCAAGAACATCCGGAGATTTTCCAGCCCATTGATTCCTTAGAATTCCTTTGAATCTATCAGAATTCCTTTGGAACTATCAGTTTGTGTTACCACGCTTTGCATGTTAATTTGATTAATTAATAAACTTGGCTAATTAATCAATTAATTCATCACAAAGGGTCAATATGTTTTTGGCTTATCAATAACAAAAGTTCACAACAATTTCATAACATTCCTAAAATAGTCTACCACTTCATATATGGGCCCACCACAAGGTCAAATTAAAAAAATATATATTAATTTGAAAATGTTGTGAACTTTTATTTATTAGTATTTACATGATTGTAGAATTTATTGTGCATATAAAAGTATCTAATAGTTCTATCAACATTTTTGTATCCATTATTTGGGTTATAATTTTTTTTTTGTTCATCCTTAAATTATCTACAACCATTTCCTTTCATGTTTTGAAGAAGAAGTTTTATTTCCATTTTATGCAAGTGCATTCTCCTAAAAAATAGTTATATATTGTTTTAAATATTGTTTTTGAAACTTGCTACTAACATACACGATGATAAAAAAATAAAATAAATAAAATAAATTTAACGATATACATTTTAAAGTAATTTTTTTTAATGTTTCATTTTCCATAATTTGTATTTTATTATCAAAGAAATTTTACTATTTTGTCTTTTTTTTTTTCCTTCACATTAAGAATGATATAAATATTGTAATACTAAAATTTTATATATTGTAATATTTTTTAAAAATAATATATATTATAGTTATAAGATTTTTTTAATAAAGCAAAAGTATAGTCTCATGTTTTATATAAAAATCTTGAGTGTTACATAAATAATGTTAATATATTGAAATATTTTCATGGACCTTTTATGTAATACTATTCACTCAAATAATATAAATAAAATTTTATTCATTGTTTCACTAATAATATTTATTGATTAGCAACCATTGGAAGCAAAAATAATTTTTTTTCCCTTGATTATGATTATGTTTTCGTTAAATTATTACTTTTATCCAATATTGAAAATATCAATACTTATGAGTTATGAGTTTTCATGCTTCATAATAATAATAATAATATTAAGAACAAAGTTTAGCTACAAAATTGATTGTAGCAAGGTTACAACCTTACTCAATATCATTAATATTACTACATATTTCGAAAATTTAATCGTTGGATTGCATGTTCTATACGCTCTTAATACACGTGTCAAATTTTGTGCTAATAAGATATTATTTACTATAAGATCTATAATATTATATTTTATGCATAACTTTAAACTACAAAAAACCATAACTTTAAACTACAAAAAACTTGCAATCTAGTCAATTTATTGATGACATAACTATTGATTTTTAATTTTATAGAAAATTTGCAAGTATGGAGGATATAAGAAAAAAATGTAATTCAATGATGGATTTGTCAAAATTCACCTCCAATAAGAAGATATTGAGTAAGATTGTAGTTTTAGGTTACAACTAATTTTGTAACTAAATTTTGTCTTAATATTAATATAAAAAAAACATTTAAAAAAAAAATTAAGCGTGCAATGCACAAGCCTATATATATATAGTGGGACAAGTAAAAACGGTACTCTAATACCATTGGCTCATCCCTTATAAGGTAGAAAGAGGGAAGAGATCTTTCCAATGTGGGACAAGCAAAAATGCCTAAGGCTCCAGCCGGTCTAGTCCTTGGCTTTAAAGCAAAAAATGCACCCACATATATATATATATATATATTTAAAGCCAAAGTTGAGGAAAAATTCAATTAGATTCTAAATCTGAGCTATAATTTTGTGTTATGTGTCTCATCTAATTTTTAATAATTTTATGTCAAGTGAATTAACTAAATGCAAAATACTAGAAGTCCAATATAAATAAACAATAAAAACTCAATTATATATCTAATTCTATATCTAAAATTAGAAGAAAAGAGAGTTTGATTTTTTTTTTTTTTCCTTTCTAATGTCATTTGTTTTTCTAGCTAAAAATAATTAAAATTTATTAACAATTTACATAAAATCAAAGAAATTTTACTATTTTGTCTTTTTTTTTTCCTTCACATTAAGAATGATATAAATATTGTAATACTAAAATTTTATATATTGTAATATTTTTTAAAAATAATATATATTATAGTTATAAGATTTTTTTAATAAAGCAAAAGTATAGTCTCATGTTTTATATAAAAATCTTGAGTGTTACATAAATAATGTTAATATATTGAAATATTTTCATGGACCTTTTATGTAATACTATTCACTCAAATAATATAAATAAAATTTTATTCATTGTTTCACTAATAATATTTATTGATTAGCAACCATTGGAAGCAAAAATAATTTTTTTTCCCTTGATTATGATTATGTTTTCGTTAAATTATTACTTTTATCCAATATTGAAAATATCAATACTTATGAGTTATGAGTTTTCATGCTTCATAATAATAATAATAATATTAAGAACAAAGTTTAGCTACAAAATTGATTGTAGCAAGGTTACAACCTTACTCAATATCATTAATATTACTACATATTTCGAAAATTTAATCGTTGGATTGCATGTTCTATACGCTCTTAATACACGTGTCAAATTTTGTGCTAATAAGATATTATTTACTATAAGATCTATAATATTATATTTTATGCATAACTTTAAACTACAAAAAACCATAACTTTAAACTACAAAAAACTTGCAATCTAGTCAATTTATTGATGACATAACTATTGATTTTTAATTTTATAGAAAATTTGCAAGTATGGAGGATATAAGAAAAAAATGTAATTCAATGATGGATTTGTCAAAATTCACCTCCAATAAGAAGATATTGAGTAAGATTGTAGTTTTAGGTTACAACTAATTTTGTAACTAAATTTTGTCTTAATATTAATATAAAAAAAACATTTAAAAAAAAAATTAAGCGTGCAATGCACAAGCCTATATATATATAGTGGGACAAGTAAAAACGGTACTCTAATACCATTGGCTCATCCCTTATAAGGTAGAAAGAGGGAAGAGATCTTTCCAATGTGGGACAAGCAAAAATGCCTAAGGCTCCAGCCGGTCTAGTCCTTGGCTTTAAAGCAAAAAATGCACCCACATATATATATATATATATATTTAAAGCCAAAGTTGAGGAAAAATTCAATTAGATTCTAAATCTGAGCTATAATTTTGTGTTATGTGTCTCATCTAATTTTTAATAATTTTATGTCAAGTGAATTAACTAAATGCAAAATACTAGAAGTCCAATATAAATAAACAATAAAAACTCAATTATATATCTAATTCTATATCTAAAATTAGAAGAAAAGAGAGTTTGATTTTTTTTTTTTTTCCTTTCTAATGTCATTTGTTTTTCTAGCTAAAAATAATTAAAATTTATTAACAATTTACATAACATTATGAATAGTTCGTTACTTATTAGGTAGCAACTTCTGTAAGTAAATGATGTGTGTGTGTTTGTTGTGCCGGAGGTTTTAAACTAGTTTTTGTTTTGTTTTGTTTTTGTTTTTGTTTTTTTGTTTTTTTGTTTTTTTTTCCTGATAACAACTTTTACTATCACTAGTTACTACTAATAGTAAAAGTTGCATTTCATGTGATAATTAGCTAGGACATACATATGGCAACAATACCGCTCTTAGGACTCAACTTTTATTATATAGTATATAATATACGATAATATATGAGATAAATATATGATATGATGTATATTTTGGTTATGTAGTAAAAACTATGCATGCTAATGGTTTTTTTTTTTTTTTTTTTTTTTTTTTTTTTTTTTGTGCTAATGGATATTTGAATCATCATATAGCCCTTTTTTATCTGTTATAATGAAAATTTTCTTTTAATTAACTATTTTTTTCCTTCCTTTTAATTGTAAAATATATCCATTTATAGTTTATTTGTTCGTTAATTGTTTGCCTCAAAACAAGGAGCTAATTAGCCTAATCTAATACTTCAAATTTCAAACAACCAAATACGTTTAGGACCCTTCTCTTCCTAAACGTGAGTACTCACGTTTACGACTCAAGTTTACAAATTTTCAAACCCATAATTACACGGCTTCTGCAAGAGTAATTTAGATCACATAAGCAAACTGAAACACGCCTTTTTCCCCCTTGGTTCCTTATTTAATCCGAATTAATTATTCACCACCACACACTGAAATTTTAGAACTTAAATCGAAACAAAAAAAATCTAAAACCCACAAACCCAAATCCTTAAACGAAGTTTGTTTGAGAAAATTTCTCAAAATCCAAATGGCTCTCGCTGTTACTTCTTCTTCGTCTACTGCAATTTCTAAAGGTAGTTTCTTTTTATAGTTTGAATGGAATTGTTGTTTTTTAAGGATGTTTGGTTGTTCTGATGATGACTATTTGGTTTTTTTAGATAAACTCTATAAATTTATTTATAGTCTTTTATATTGTTGATGCATTTATTCTTTATTTAGTATGTTTTCATGTTTTAATATTTGATGAGTTTTTTAAGTTTGTGTTTTGCAATTCGTATTGTTCTGCAATGTATAGTTATGTGGTAATCAACATGGTTGTATGTTCACTTCTAGCCAAATACAATAACACACTCCCACCGTCCGCCACATGTCCTCTTTTCTTTTGCCTTCAAAACTTGGGTTTGGATTTATTTTTCATAGTTTTTCTTTTAATTTTGATAAAATTTGATAAACTGGTCGATAAAACTGACCCGTTTAATAAATGGGTCGTGTTAGGGTTGAGAAACCTTAACCCGTTTAATAAACATGTCGGGTTAGTGTTGACTCATACAGTCGGATACTTATGAGTTGACATGACACAAACCCGATATGTGAATAGAAATCCACCCTTAATAATATATATAGTTTAATAAATGTTTGAAACATACAGCTGTTAACTAATGTTTTAGCTATATGATTATATTTTACAAATTCAATTTTGGTGTTTTAGTAAAATAAACCAAGATTAAATTATATATTGTACTCAATACTTTTCCGTGTATCGCATGGTGTAAGTGTAACATTTTATACACAATTAAATCTATTAAATAAATTTTATTTATTTCAAGTGAAAAAAAAAAATAAGAAGATGATTTCTAAACACAAAACATACTTTTATCATTCGACTTTATACACGGTTATATTTATATGTCTAATCTATCTAATTAATAAAAGTTTCTAAAAAAATAATTCTTAAAAAATCTAATTAATATAGTAAAAAGGACGATTTCTTATAAAAGTTAAAACACAAACATGCCTTTTATCTTTCAACTTGAATTGGCTCCTTTATCTCAAGTGAAAATAAATGATCTTCTCAATTAAAAAAGTGAAATAAATGAGTATGATTTCTTAAACCACAAATCAGAAACCAGACCTTTTGTCTTTTTTTTTTTTAAAGGCCTTTATCTTCTAATCTTTTATTTAAAAAAAAAAAGACATTTAAAAAAAGAAAGAAAAAAGCCTAACCCATACCCTTTTTTTAAAAATTTTAAAGCCGCATAAAATACCATAACTATTAGAGGAGAAAGAGAAAGAGAAAGAGTAATAGATTTATATGAAAATTACGCTAATTATAATTTGTTATGTAAAATAATCGTAGCAAAAGTTATAGAATTTTACGCGGTACTAGAAGTTCTCGTTCCCTTCCGGGAGTGTAAAACAATGTTTAAGTACGAAAAAAGGACTCTGGAGGGAGAGAAAGAAAGAGAGAGAGAGAGAGAGAGAGAAAAACAGTTAAAATAGACTTGATGTTTATTGTTGCAACACAACAAATGGCAATGTGATTGGAGCGAGAAAGAGAGAGAGAGAGAGAGACAGAGACAGAGAGAGAGGAAGAGGGAGGTAGAATTAAGCATCACAAAGAGGATTCAATACATGAACATTGATGAAAATGTGGACGCTGATACATAGGAAGAAGTTTGACGGGGCGTTAGGACCATCAATTTGCGTGATGGAACAAGGAAGAGATAGCATAGCAGAGGCAGAGGATCAGCCAGTTCCCACTCCCAGAGAGGTTGATATCAGCCATTACAGCCTCAATGCCGGTATTCTCCCTCCTCTTGGCAACATCGCCCGCACCACCCGTCGTGTCAAACTCCGCCGCTTCATCATCTCACCCTTTGATCCCCACTACAGGTTCATTCTCCTCTCTTTTATTAGAATCATCATATCATATAAGATTCCGCTTTCGCGGGCTCTGGAAGAGAGGTGATTGGTAAACAGTCTTATTACGACCTGTTGCTTTAGGTGGAAGGCACCTGCCATCGTACCAATGCCCGCCCCATATCATATGTGTGTTTTTATTGAATATAAGTTATATTTCACGTCATGTTTGTTTGTTTGTTTGATGATTTAAATATTGCAGGCTTTGGGAGACATATCTGGTGTTGCTAGTGTTCTACACGGCTTGGGTATCTCCATTTGAATTTGGATTCCTTGAGCGAAAAATAAAGGGACCTCTGGCTATAACCGATAATGTTGTGAATGGGTTTTTCGCCATTGACATTGTATTGACCTTCTTTGTTGCATACCTTGACAAAACATCTTATCTTCTCGTCGACGACCCAAAGCAGATTGCATGGAGGTACACAAGGACATGGTTGCTGTTTGATGTCATCTCTACAATTCCTTATGAACTTGCTCGGAGTATATTGCCCCCTTCTCTTCAGGCATATGGTTACTTCAATTTGCTCCGCCTATGGCGTCTCCGTAGAGTCAGCAAAATGTTTTCCAGGTAAATAAGCTCATATTTATTATTCAATCTGTTTTAGCTGTTTTCATTTGCAATCAATTTCAATATGAATATATATATATATTGTAATAATGTTTCTAATGCACTAACTTCTTAAAAGATTAGTATAATTTATTTCATCTCATTTTGTTAAATGTAAGGAGGATACAGCATTGTTCGTTTCCTTTGAGAACAAATTCCATGATGGCTAATAAGATCAGACACAACTTCCTTCATAATTATGTATCTATGCATTTAGTTTGTCTGAAGTTGCTCTTGGAATACATTTCCTGTTATCTTACGTATTATGTATCGCCAGTGCAAAGCAATGCCAGCAAATCATAACATAAGTTGAAACAATTTTGTCTTCACCTCTTTTCCAAAAAGAAAAACAATTAGCTCATGTCATTATTATAAATTTCTTTCCCTTCTTTGTCTTCCCCAAATTTTGTATTCACAGTCATTTATCATGAAATTCTACTTTTCTTTTGTCATTTCAGATTGGAAAAAGACAGGAACTTCAACTACTTTTGGGTTCGATGCTCAAAACTTATATTTGTGAGTATCTGTCAATAAAAATTTGTAATTGTCATTAAAGAGTGGATACTTTTCAATACTGATGCATCTTATCATGCTTGTGATGCCTTGTAGGTTACTCTCTTCGCGGTTCATGCTGCTGCCTGCTGCTTCTATCTCATTGCTGCACGTAATTCAAACCCAAGTCATACATGGATAGCACTTTCTCTGGACAACTTTCATGACCAGAGTATATGGATTCGATATGTGACCTCAATTTACTGGTCCATAACCACTCTTTCAACCACAGGCTATGGAGATTTGCATGCCACAAATACCAAGGAGATGGTATTTGACATCTTCTACATGCTCTTTAACCTTGGTCTAACATCATATTTAATTGGAAATATGACAAACTTGGTTGTCCATGGGACCAGTCGAACAAGGAAATTTGTGAGTAAATGCTGTCTTAATACTTATTTGAGCATTCCCTTCATTTGCATGCCATTTTTCCTAGGAGCTTGGACTTCCTTTCTGGATGGTGTTTGTCATAAATTTGGATTTCTGGGATGTGCTTAAATAAGACAAGCGATTCTCTTGATTACCTTAAATGTGTATGTGGTCAGCTTCTGTCTTCATCTAGAAACTGAATAGTACCCATCTTTGATTTACAAATTAAAGCTACTTGATGACATTCAAAAATTCCAATAAATACCATAGACAAATTGTTTATATCATTATATCTGCTGCTTCTACTTTCTAGTTTCTATTGCATTGTCTTGTAACTTTGATTGTGACACTAGGAGGGGTATATAAGTTTGTTTTGAATTTCCAGAGCATTATGCGCTTCTCATATAATGAAATTAAGTCACTCTTTTGGACTTTTCAATTACTTGACTATCCATACTTGAGCACTTTCGAATTTTTCATTTTGTTTGTTTTCTTGGTCTTATTTACAAATTACATGCAATTCCAGAGAGACACTATTCAAGCAGCCTCGAGTTTTGCACAAAGGAACCACCTACCTATTCGCCTACAAGAGCAGATGATTGATAATTTGTGTTTGAAGTACAGAACTAATTCAGAAGGGCTGCATCAGCAAGAGATTCTTGATTCCCTTCCTAAAGCCATTCAATCTAGTATCTCACACTTTCTCTTCTATCCACTTGTTGACAATCTCTACTTGTTCCGTGGGGTATCACATGACTTACTTTTCCAACTGGTAATACTCTTTTAACTTTATTTCATAATCCTTGGTTGTATTTGGCTGGAGCATCAATAGGCCTTTCCCTGTGTTTCCTCTGTTAGATGGAAAACGAGTGTTAATAGTTTTTTTAGGGTCTTCATTTTTGCATATAAAATTAAGAAAAAGATCATGGAATTTTATGTTTGTTGGAGCTGAAGGTTGAGAAACATGAGTTTTGTATGGTGTCTTTATGATGCAAAAAATGGCTGTTGTGAATTAAACAGCATTAAGAAGATAAAACTGAACTCTTTTTTTCTTTTTCCTCTTAATGTTTTCAGATTTAACAAGAAAACAATATCTTGCTTCAAGACTTTAAAGCATGCATATCCAAACACCTACAGCCAACAGGTCGCTTTTATAATTTTCACACTTGTTTTACATCCATCTTTTTGAACTTTCCTATTGAAGGTCTCTGAGATGAAGGCTGAATATTTTCCTCCCAAGGAAGATGTAATTTTGCAGAATGAAGCACCCACAGACTTTTATTTACTGGTTACTGGTGCTGTGGTAAGAACTTTTTAATGAATTATTGTTCTACATGCATTGTGGAATTGCTAAAAGTTTTTCCTTTCTCTATCCTTCAGTTGACTTTGTCATTAAATTTTCTTTCTCTCAGGAATTAATTGTGCAAAAGAATGGATTAGAGCAGGTAAGTATAATAATAGAATTTTTTTTTTTTTTTTTATATATATTCTTTTCACTATTGCTCTTCACTGGGGTGCTAGGAGCTGAATATGCTCTTTGAAATGGATGATTACAGACTGTTGGTGAGGCTAAGACAGGAGATATTGTTGGTGAGATAGGCATGCTCTGTTACAGGCCTCAACTATTTACAGTTCGGACCAAACGATTATGTCAGCTGCTGCGTTTGAACCGTGCTGCTTTTTTAAATATTGTTCAGGCACATGTTGGAGATGGGACAATAATCATGAACAATCTTCTTCAGGTCTGTAAAAGTTGTTCCACTAGTAACTTCCCTTTCCTTCTCTCTCTCTCTCTCTGAGAAAAAATAATAAAAAAAATAAAAACCCCCACCCCCCCTCCCGATTATTTCAGTTGTAATCTTTGGCTCATTTTATTTATTAAGATTTTCTTTATCTCTTCAGAAATCTTTATTTTTTTCCCATGATTTTAGTTTGTATGAAAATAATCTTTTTATAATATTGATCATTTTTTGAAATTTCTAAAGACAAATTGAGGAACTTTATCTCAAGGTAAGGTAGAGAGAACATTGTATATTGCATTTATAGATGGATTACAAGCCAAACAGTGGGTTATTTACAATGCACTATGACTGCATTGTGAATAGGTGCATGAGCAGTATTGTAAATTATGGAGTAATCTAAGCACTAATTTAGGCACATGTTGTGGTAGCTATTACTGAGGATAATAGCTGCTAAACCAAAAATCATGAGCAAGAGTCATGGAGGGTTTCATTTGTGCATTGCCAAGAGTTGAGGAGAATCTGCATCACATGTGGTATTTGTTATAGATATCTGTGGCAGATATGGGATTTGCAACAGATATGTCTTCTATGTTTTCACTCCCCCTCAAACGGGGTCAAGGATCAAGGATAAGGCCTAGTTTGGTACGTAAATTCACAAAATAAAACCCTGGACAGAGGCTTTGTGAATATGTCTGCTTTGGAGTTTGGAAAGGACGTATCATGTTTCAAGGGCACCAAGAGCCACTTTCACGACCAAAGTGATAATCTAATTCAACATGCTTTGTGTGACCATGGAAGACAGGATTGATAATCATTTGTAAGGCATTGAGATTATCACAATGTATGATTAGGGAATGTGAAAGAGGGATACCAAGGTTGCAAAGAATGAATCATAGCGAAAGAAGTTCTGCAATAGTGGAGGCCATGGATCAGTATTTGGCTTCTGCACTTGATCATGCTACTATGGAGTACTTCTTGGCACTCCATGAGATACAGTTGCTGCCTAAGAAAGTACAGAGAGTTTTTTATTTATTTATTTATTTTTATCTCCTAGTGGTAGGGCACCCAAACCAATTCATATCATAGAAGCCATACAGATCAAGTGTGCTTGAGGCTAGGATGGTGATCCCAAGTAATGCCAGAGACATTAGCACAGTATGCACTTAACTATCTTGTAGTGAGCCACTATAGGGTCATGAATGAATAGAAAGCTAAGTTGGCACCATAGGATAGATCAGGTCCAGTGAACTTGGGGTATTGAAGTGCTCCCACAAGGATTTGATAACGAGAAGGATCAGGATAAGGCTCATCAGTAGATGGGAAATGTCTGCCTTTCTCAGGCATTGGAGTAATAATGGGTTTGCACATCTGCATGGAAGCAGGTTCTAAGATATCCTCAGCATACTGGTTTGACATAAAAACAGGCTATGTTGGGTAACGCCTAGAAAGTGATGAAGAAAACACAAGACCTTGATGGAGAACTCATGTCCCAACTGAGAGATGAACCAGTTGATGCAAGTTGAGGACAAGACGAATGCTGGATATCCCTGCCTTTGACAACTTCCAGTTCAGGGAGAAATGTTTCTAAAAAATCGATACCATCAACTTGGCTAAACCTCTTAGCTACCAACTGAGCTTTGATACGTTCCAAGGAGCCATCTTGTTTCAATTTTGCTTTGTAAACCCATATACACCCAATGGCATTCATGTCAGGGTGATGTGCTAGTGCCTTGAGGTCCAGATTTGCATTTAGGGCAGCAACCTTTTTCATCCATAGCAGCAACCCATCTAGGCTGACATTTGGCAAAGATGATGGATTTTGGTACAATAGGTATATCATGAGTAACCCTTGCTACATGAAAATTAAGTTACCTTGGAGTTGTCATGGTAGGAGGTGTGTCAACTGTTGGTGAGCGACTTGGTGTAATATTTGTGGCGGGTACGAATCCTGAAATAAGGGAGGCAGAAGGCAATAGTTTTGTTGATTGAGGTTGCCTCCCAATCTGTGAATGTAATGAGCTCCCCATCAATTTTATTATTGCCATACAGTCGTGTCGGTGCAAAAAATGGCAAGGTCGTTTTATCAAACACAACATGGTTAGAATGTAGATGCATCCTCTAGGTGGATAGTAGCATTTGTAACCTTTTTGTTCTATACTGTGACCAATGAAGGCACATGGGAGAGACTTGGGCTCCAGTTTGTTATTTCTGTAATCCCCAAGATAGGGGAAGCATTTGTAACCTAACACACGCCATGATGAGTAGTTAGGTTGTTTGCCATAGAGTCTTTGAAATGGAGAGTCCATACCAAGTTTTGGATAGGGTAGGCGATTGATTACTTAGTGCAGAATTTTGATGGTAGGTGTGCATGGAACATCATTGTGAGTCCTAGTTCTGTGATGTTTCGATACTTGCGTTCTGTAGAACCATTTTGTGGCATTTAGGGGTAGGCAGATTGTTCGTGATTCTCA
Source organism: Quercus suber (assembly GCF_002906115.3). NCBI lineage: Eukaryota > Viridiplantae > Streptophyta > Magnoliopsida > Fagales > Fagaceae > Quercus > Quercus suber. The sequence goes on from NW_027069990.1 coordinate 68,666, forward strand.
AGGTTGGCTAAATACCAAGTGAATTCAACATTCGCAAATTCTCCTCCACACAAACCATTTTTCGAATCTCTAACAAGTGCATACGGCCCATCCTTCTTAGTGCCCTTTGCACTACTTGATTGGTTGACCAGTTCTCAATCACAAAAACATCTCTATCAAACTAAAATTTAAGCAGAAAATCAGGGGTAAGTTTACTCATAGATATCAAAAAGTCAACACTTTGTAGTTATATTGTAGTTGTAGTTCTTTGTTATGAAGTTAAATGTTGAAACTATCTCAAAAAAAAAAAAAAAATGTTAAATGTTTACAGCATATTATTTATTGGAATTGGGTTGAGTTGGACACGTTGTTCCTCCTATTATGCACGTACTTGGTTACTTATAGCACATAACATTGTAATAATTTGTTTTTAACAATAAAGAACAGCTATATTCTAAGATTTAGTCACAAAAAATATATAAAATAATTTATGTCTAAATAAATTATAGGTATATGGTTCAAGTAGAGGAATATATGTCTTATTCATAGACTAATTTGTCATTGATGCAGCATTTGAAAGATATACGGAATCCATTTATGGAAGAAGTTCTGACAGATACAGAGAACATGCTGGCTCGGGGCAGAATGGATTTGCCCCTTAGTTTATGCTTTGCAGCAAATAGAGATGATGATTTATTGTTGCATCAGTTGCTGAAGCGTGGTTCAGATCCAAATGAAGTGGATGATGATGGACGGACGGCACTGGTGTGCAAATAATCTTTTTTGATACACATATTTTCTGCTAGAGATAATATTTGAATTAGAGACTCTGAGGTTACTTTGCTTTTTGTTGCAACAGCATATTGCGGCATCTAAAGGAAGTGAGCATTGTGTAGTTCTACTTCTAGAGTATGGAGCAGATCCTAACATCACAGGTAATTTTTATTGCATGACGAAATATGAATCCATCAACACTATTGTGTGAACTTTTTGTATCCCTTTATCTTCTGCTGCAGTCTCCACAGCTCTTCTTATCTTTAATTGTAAATTACCTCTTAGTTCTTTCTAGGTTAGATGATGTTATACTTTGTTAATATTTATTTTGGAAATTGGGAAGGCCAGAATTCTGTTTTAATTTGTATTTGTTGGAGAAGCACAGATTTCTCTGTTTCTTACAGGGGTGACTTTTGCTCTAGCAAGAGTATAACAGGCAAATTCCCATTTGAGCACACTTGGAAGTGGCTATAAATAGAAACCTGAATCTATGTTTTTTTTTTTCCCCTCTCTTTTATTTTATGCATATTGTTCAAAGCATTTAGATGCTGTCCTTTTGGCACATTTATAAGTTTCACTAGTTAGTCTTTTAAAAGAAAAATGCATGTTTTGAAAATTGTACATAACATGTACCCTCGCTAAGTTTTTAATATTGTGTCATGGATGGAGGTTTGTTAACCAGGTTGCATCTGATTTATTTTTCAAACATATTTATATTGACTTGAAATTGGATTGTAGAAAAAGTTGTATATAAGTTCTTAAGATATCAAATTATTATGTATATTATTGATAAAATAAATAGTTCATTTCATAGTAAAAATTATATAATATACAAGACAGTGAATCTAATTATTGTAAGTTCATAAAAAAATCATTCTATATAATTAACATTATAATTTCAATTATAATTTTAGTTATTAATAATTAGTTTAGATTTTTGAAATAGTAAAATATTTTAGCCGTGGTATTTACTATATATGGAAATATAATAAGTTAATCAAATAGCTTATAAACGAAAATGAATCAAACTTAAACATGCCATCTTACTCAGTGATAAGTTCAAACTCTGCTTTGTGCTCAAAATTAAAATTAATTCTAGACTTTTAATACTCCATTCGGTTCAGCTTATTTAAAGCCATAATCAAGGTCTTTAACATGGTTAAGTTTAGACTAAAATGCACGTACACCTTCAAGTTTAGGGTTTATTTTTAAATTGGTCCTTCAACTGTTGGAACTTTCAATTAACACCATCAACTATTACAATGATGTCAATGTGCCCCTTTGGATATAGTCCGTCACATTTTCACTATTAACCTGCTCAACAACAAATTTCTCTCTCTCTCTCTCTCTATTCAAAACGACATTGTTTTTGGGTGAGTTAACGGAAAAATTCTATTGGATGTTGATGGGAAGGGCACATTGATGTGTTGTAATACTCAAGAATATAAATTAAAAGTTTTCATGGTGAAGAGACCAATTTAGAAGCGAGCCTAAACTTAATTTTACTATTAATAATTTGAGTGAGTGATGTTATTAGCTGATCTTTATACAGAATATGGATGAATGTAGAACCTAGACAAAAGAATACCTGTAGCTGACTTCAATTAATTACATGGAAGCAAGGTCTAATTGAGTTGAGTTCATATCAATGCAAACATTGCCTATTTGCTTCATAAATTGGCTTTAATTGTTAACTGCTCTCTTTGCAGATTCAGAAGGAAATGTTCCCTTATGGGAAGCAATGTTGGGGGGGCATGAATCCTTGATTAAAATTCTCATGGACAACAGGGCAGAGATATCTTCTGGTGATGTGGGTCTTTTTGCATGCACTGCTGCGGAACAAAACAACTTAGAATTGCTCAAGGACATTGTCAAATATCGTGGGGACGTAACAGTGCCAAAGAGCAATGGGAGTACAGCCCTTCATGCGGCAGTATGTGAAGGAAATACTGAAATAGTTAAGTTCCTGTTGGACCAAGGAGCTGAAATTGATAAGTTGGATTTCAATGGATGGACCCCTAGGGCTTTGGCAGATCATCAAGGTCATGAAGACATAAAGGACTTATTCCAGACCAAGCCAGAGGAGGTCAAGAAACCACCAACTATCCCGCTTAGAATGAAGCCAAATGTGTCATTCCCTAGTAAGTACCAGAGTGAGCCCATGATGCCCCCATATCACCATGAAAGCACTCCACCTCCCCGGGAAGTGAGATGGTCAGAAAATCGTCCAAGGCGAAGGCCTAACAATTTTCACAATTCACTTATTGGGGTCATGTCAGCTGCTAACGCTGGTGAGCATGCATCTCTATTTTGCATATATTCTTTTTAAGATACCTCGTAAATTTTTATTCAACTTCCAAATTTTGATGATTTGGCAGTCATACATTGGTGTGATTAAGTTAGGCAGCTGTGAACATGTCAAGATTATATGCAAAACTAAAAAGCGATGAGGAAAGAAGAATTGCATGCTTGAAATTACAAGTATAAACTGTGTCAATTAAAATTTTTCCATTTTTGGTAATTAATCAATAGAGAATGTATCAGAATGCCTTCTAGTTTTTTGTTTTTTTTTTGTTTTTTTTAAAATTTTATTTAATAGCAATAACTAAATGATGCACTTTACAGTAAAATGAACTGAGTCAAACTTGATTTACAAAGATACAAAATAGTCATTTTGTTTGATTTCTGATTCAATTTCAGCATACTCAATTATTATTATTATTTTTTTTTGGTCAAGCAATAATAGTAATCAATAACCATATCCTTAAGAATGCACTTCTATAGAACAGGCTTGTAGTCCGAATGGCACATTTTCCTGCACCCTTTACATTTCAATTCCCATGTCGCGGGTTCAAATCCAACTCCCCCCTCCCCTTCCCAACAAGAAAAGAAAAAAAAAAGTGCAATTTCACTTTTTTCTGTAGTGTCACATGCATGTGCTAGATTTTTATCCAAGGCTTACTGTATGAATGTAGTCCTACTCAGCTTGGGGAACTAGAGGGCATTTCTTAGCCCTAGCAGTTCATTTCTTATCCTTGAACACCTGCAGTTGATGTTTCTGATAATTAGTATATTGGAAAAACTTAACTTTCGATTTTAGTAATCACACTTTTACTGACTTTTAGTCAAAATCTTTAAAAAAATGCAGGTGGAGGAGACCCTATCCCATCAGGAGGCAGTTTTTGTAGTACTCAGAGTGTGAGCAGCTACCCGGCTAGGGTGACTCTTAGTTGCCCCGAGAAAGGTGAAGTTGCTGGAAAGCTTGTGCTTCTGCCTGATTCACTTCAAGAACTACTTGATATTGGTGCCAAAAAATTTGGGTTCTTACCAAACAAAGTTTTAACAAAAGAAGGATCTCAAGTTGAAGATATAGAAATTATTAGAGATGGTGATCATCTTGTTCTTGTTAGTGATGACGGAATTGGCAGTTGAAAAAGCCAGACTTTTTTTCTGTTGTGTTAAGCCTTTAAGGGTGATACCGGCAACTGGACTTATAAAAAGTGGTTCCACAATACCGCATGAGCATTTTGAGCTTTTGGGATAGATATTAAGAGTGATATCATAAGAAATATGTATATACTAACACACACAAAAGAAGAACACACACACTCAAACACAAAACTTCTTTTCTGCTAGAGAATGTGAATGAACTGTATGGAAAGAACTTGGAGGTGACAGAGACGATTACAAAGAAGAAGTTTGTTGTGCAAATTCATTTTTGTTTTGGATTAGGAATTGGAACTTGGAACTAGTCAGCCCATTGCCTTGCCAACTGGGGCTTCTTCTGTAATTCTTTTTGAGGTTCCTTGTCTAATAATCTCCCTGATTGCGTGTTCTGTGCCATCAGGAGAGATGGATTAGGCTTAAAATTGAATGATTTCCTTTTTTTCTTCACTCCGTTTCTGCCCAAAATAACAAAAATGAATAAAGGACATATTAGGATTAAAATTGAATGATTAGATAAATTTAGAACTTCAATTGGCAAAATTATAAATCTGAGACGTAAATGAAACTTGATATAAAAAATTCTGGTATTTTATGTAATTTTCCAAAAAAAAATAAGAATAGGTTTGCATGATCAATACTCAATAGTTATTTAAAATTGTTATATTCATTCTTAAAGGAAACGTGATTTTTACAATTTACAGCAAAACCAGGGCTGGGTAGGGTCCTGCTTTTATCAAGTTCTAAAGAGAATAAGTATATTATGTCTGTATAGGGGAAATACCATTTTGGTTTCTATATTTTGGAATTACTTTTGATTTGTTCCTCACATTTTCCCAGTAGTAAATTTGGTTCATATTATTTTTAACTTACTATCGAGTTAGTCTCTACTGTCCAATTATTGATCTACCTCTGAGTTTGTTGTAGTTCTTCTCAATAAGTCACCTGATCTGCTAGAAAACAACCAATAGTTTCTCAGCCTTCTACAGAGGCTGAATACTGTGTGTTGGCCTCCTCTGCAATTGAACTATGCTAGCTTTGAATGCCTTTGAAAGATTTTTGAGTCTATCTTCATCATGTTCCCTAGTTATAATGTGATATTTATCTGCCTTAGCCATTGCCTCTAACTCCATGTTTCATGCTTGCACAAAACGCATCAAGGAGGACTTCCATTTTGTTCGTGAACGCATGCTTCTCAAGGATTTACAGGTGCTATTTGTCTCAACTCTCAAGCACAGATCAGCTTGCTAATATTCACAAAAGCTCTTCCATGTACTCGTCTTTGGAGTTTAAGAAACAAACTCATGGCTTCCTTTGTCCCCATTCGTTTGAAGGTGGATATGAAGCAGTACTGTTATACTACAGGTTGTATAGAGATAAGCTACAAGTCATATTCAATCATATTCAACGATTGAATTGTACTACAAGCTGTATTTCGTATCTGTATTTTATTAACCCATCATTTGGCGTCCTGTTTTGAAACCACTCTTTTCAAGTATGGCTTTTTTTAATCTCACTTTTTTCAATGTACAACTTTTTTAAAACGGCCTATTTTTTAAAAACTGAAAATTAAGTTATACCAAACACGAGTTTGTCAATGTCATTAGTTATATCAGTAGCTGTAAGTTAAGTTTGTTCCTGGTTTGTTGAGGGAAGTTACTACATCTGGTTTAGTGATTAGGGTAGTTTTGCTCTATTTTCACGTAAGAATACCAGAACTGTCAAGTATCAATGTGACCGAATTCATTTTGTTTCAATTCAGTATTCTTTCTTCCTTCCTGTTCTCTATTCTTCCTTCCTCTGTCCTGATTTTCTTTAGCTTTCACCAAAACAAAGCAATTGCACCATTAAGAAATTTAATGCAGGGCAAAACCAAAATACCCCATAACTGCACTCATGGAAAAGATTAATTTATTATCAAGTTTCAAGTCTGATACATTGAAATGACACAGATTGGAGCACACTGCATAGTGCTAAATTCTCTAACACCTGATTTGATTTCTAGCTTGACTATCTCTGTACACACTGGGAGTAAATAACAAAATTTAATAAAAGAACCAATAAAAAATCTAGTAGTCACAAACCAAATTACATAAAGAAGAGGGAAATTTGCTATAATTTTGCTAGTATAATTATGAGCAAATGAATGAATGGCTATGAAATCTCACAGTATACATTCTAATGGCTTCCCCAACTTTCTAGCTTCTCTCTATTTCTTCCACATATTTTCCATTCTTTTTTGGTCTTTCCATCTCTCTTATATTATATGATATGATATCATTTGTCCTTAGCTGTTTCTAAACAAGAAGACAAGCAAATGTCGTCACTTCTTCAGAGGATCATACTCAAGATCATCATTGTACGAGCAGAGTATATCAACAAAATAGCAGCTCTCATTATACTCGGACATCATCTGGGTAAACCTGTAAACCATGCCATTTGTAACTTAATAAGGGATGAAACTAGATTTACCATAAATATGTTGAAACCTTAAAGAGTATGTTTTGGTTGGTTACCTGAAAGTTCATTGAAGCTTACAGTTCTAAGTTTGACCTCCCCTCTATTGGTTGTCATCTTATCCAAAATCTCAGAATCATAGAATTCTTCTGAACTCTCCCCAGCCTCGCTACCAGAATCAGGTACTTCTTTTCCCTGCTCACGCTTTTTGTCAGATACCATATTGCTTGCTAAATATTAAACTCATCGATTAACATTTTGCAGTAATTTTATCATCATTCCAATGCTAGAATGGATTAGTAAGCTGGTCCACAGATAAATAAACCATGAGAGTATTAATATACATACCGCAAATGAGAGACTTCGGGTACGCTGTGGGGCACCAGCGATTTCCTCGTACTCAGAAGCATCTAGTTCCTGAAGATAGTAAGGCTCGAACAGCTTGGGAAGTAGGTGTTGTCTAATGCTTACGAGAAGGAAGAATGGCAATGGAAACAAAATTCCAGCTATAGGTATCCATGTCACACCAAAACAGAACAGAAAATATACAATTTGGAAGAGTGTAAATGTAGCAATGCATTTGAATGGTACCGACTCCACAAATGAAGCATGAGAGCCTTCCAAGACTCTGCCCAACACAATATCATCACAAGATTATGATACTAAACAAAAGTATAGGGAACATAAACTTTTAAGAAAGGCACAATTTATTTCACTCAAAGGTGCTCAGACACCACATGGGAGTTTATACCACCATCACATTTTGTGTTTCATACAAGTTTATTAGTTCACATGAGAGAGATTATAATATCTGTTTCTTTGGTTTCAGTTTAGCTGACAGGGAATGGAGTCACCTTCTCTGACAAACTAGCATGTATTGCTATGTATAAGAAATTGGCACATAAAATTTCCAAGAGGCATCCTGCTGCCTCCAAATATGAAATAGACTAGACCACAACATTTTGTATAACCAAAGTTCTGAACCACTGATGACTTACTTGTAACGACGTTCGGGAGTGATGAAGAGGAGCAAGATCCTTTCCCAGAACTGATTTCCTGGGAGACTATCAATGGCCATGTAGGCAAAGTATCCCCAAAGAACTGAGGTAGGTACCATTTTGATTACAGAGATAGCACATATTGATACGCCCACAAGGAGGGACTGAAACAAGTTGCTCATTCTTTGTTCATTAACCCGGACAGGCAAATAAGCATCAATGTATTTCTCTGGATCAAATTTGCCCTCTGCATCTCCCCCATCATCAGCTTTCATTACAGCCTCCTTCAAGTTTTCCAACTCTTTGGTCTGCAAGAAAATTTACAATATGCTTATCAGAGTTAAGAGAGTGCGTTGCGCACAGAGAGAGAGAGAGAGAGAGAGAGAGAGAGAGAGAGCAATTACAGTTGGAGCTGTTTCCATTTCCATGAATACAGCTTCCATCTTTCCATAGATTTCAGAGTTGCTCCCATGATGTTTGATACATTCCTTGGCATGCTTCACCATCTTCTTTCGGATCACCTGCAAATCATGGCCCATTTTATTTACAAATCGAAATCAGTGGTCTTGATAATAGCAGTCAAATACATTGCATAACCTACCTGCCTCTTGAGAACTGCCAGACTCTTAGTGTGCATTGGGGACTGCGGGAGTACCCCATTCGAAGGAGGAAGTCCAAGCAACCCACAAATCAAAGTCTGAACAACAACATTGAGCATCAAGTCATACGAATGAATAACTTATAGGTTGGCAACATGAATTACAAAGAGAATATTAAGCCAAAAAAAAAGTTCTAAATCCAGGGACATACCATTAGTCCAAGCAATAAGATATCATAATGGTATGCAGAAGGTTTTTGGAGGTTAAACTCCTTCTGTTGTGCCATCTGAGAAGCTACGCTGTGGTCAAAGAAGTATAGACCTGCTATCATAATTGCTGGTACAAAGGCGGCAAAAATGTACAAAAGTGGGACCTTTCCCATATCCTGAAATTTCAGTGTATGAAGTAGATAAATTAGGTCATATATCCTGCAACTTGAGTGTATAAGATAGATAATTCAGTGTATAGTTAGTTCAATTTATTAACATGTTAGATTGTTAAAATGTATCAGATAAATTTGACCTATAAGTCATAGACCTGGCTCATGTTAGGCCTCTACTGGATTCAAATCTGACCCATGAATGGATTGGAAATAGATCCCCCGTACAATAATTTCGGGGAGAGCAGAGTGCTCACCTAATAGGAGAGTTGTTTAAAGCCATTCCAAGCAACCATAGAACATTAAAAAAAATAAATAAATAAATAAATAAACACTCAAATCCCAACCTATGAATTCTAGGATGCAGTGTAAGAGATACTATGGAGTGGCATGTAATCATTGGAAGTAGAATAGAAAAAACAAACTATTCATCCGAAATTTAGTACCTTGATCACTGTCCAATGGTACAGTGATGCAGATTCCCAGGGAAGTGGACAAAAGAGCCTTCTAGGAACTCCATCCGGAACTTTACCGGGTACAGCAAAAGCCAATGCTGACCAGAACAAGACCATAAGGAGAACTCCATAGTCTGCAATGATTCCTCTCATCCACCCTGTATCCGAAACCATAAAATAGTAAATGAGGGAATAAAATTAGTCCCAATGTGGACAAGCTTTTGTAAATTGACAAAGTCACTGAATTTCAGTTTATTTACCTGTGCCGTATCTCCATGATCTTGCTCTTCTGCTCTTAAGTGCAGTGAAGAGTAGACCAAATGAGAAAAGGATGGCAAGTAACCCATTTAAATACAGCCACTGGAATTTATACTTTTCCAATGCGGTATTTTCAGCTTTGGGAATACTGAATTCACTGATCAATCCCTGTGATTTGACAATTGTCACAATTAGTATCTGCTTTTGCTAAATCCACAATTTTTTTTTGTTTTCTCTGCAAAATCAATTGATACCTTGACAGCCTCTTGCATGAAAAGAACAGCAATTAACATTCCAAAAAGTTCCGCCACTATCCTTGTAAATCTAGTGATGATGGAACATGCATTGAATATTGCAAGAAGAAACAGCAGGAGTGCCGTCCAGACACAAACCCTATAATATAGGTACACTAGTAAAGATTTGTAACACTCATGCTAATTCAGAATTTTGTTAAACACTGAATAATCCAGAAAATGTGACATTGATTCCCATACCAGCCAGCCCAAGCTAAATATAGCTTGCCCCCCAACTCTGGCCGTCCTTTACAGAACTTGTACAAATAAGTGTACATTATAACCGTGGGTTCTGCAACTCCTAAAATCAACAAAGGCTGTCCGCCAATAATTGAGTGGATGATTCCACAAAGAGCAGTAGAAGCTAATGTTTCCACTGTGCTTAAGCTTCCATCTGAGATAGGGCTCAAATTCAAGTAAACCAATGAAGTTTTTAGACATTGCAATAAAATTCCTCTGTAACTCTTTAGAAGTTAAGGAGAGACAAAAAGTAATGTACCTGTATCCCTACTCAGTTGTTCCCCAAAGGCAATAACTGGGAGAGCAGAAGCAAAGAAGATATAGGTCGTTGGAGCCAATATCCTGACATAGATTGCATGGTTTATATATAAAAATATGAGTAATGCAAACAAATTCACAGCTATTTTTTACAACCTATTATGGTGACAAATTATAGTTGGTGTAATATCACTTTTATATGAGTTTGCCGTTGACACAATTTTTAGTGTACACCAATTACAACCTGCTAACTCAGTGGTCATAAAAATAAACAGTGAAATTTGTAGTGAAAGTAGGCTTATTGTTGGAATATGGAATTCCCACTACATGATCTGTTTCAAAAAAAAAAAAGAAAAAAACCCAATTACCTAATGCCTGAGCAAAGTTCCCAGTCTTCCTTATAGCATGCAGCCCTTCCTTTGATATCTTTAATTATCCCCTTGAATGGAGTTCTGATGTTTCCCATTGCTGATGCAGAAAACTATAGAACTTAGAATGATCAATTGGTAACTTACAAAGACATACTACACAAGTTTCTAGAGATCTATTCATTAGAATACATAGAAGCTATACAAACTGAATCAGTGAACATAACCAAGTTCAAATAGTTGCAAACAGACTAACAAAGGGGGAAAGGGGAGAAGTTAATAAACCAACATCCCCTGTGAGATCTTCACGATCCAACTGTAAAAGAAACTAAGAACAAATTAAAAGTTTATACTTCAACAACAATCTTTTAACCCCCTCCCCCGGGAGAAAAAAAAAATGAAGAAGAAGAAGAAATGAAAATCTGGTAAGTGGTATTGATGATCTTTCTAAGTAAATATATATGTACAAAAATACTAGCAGCAGAGACATGATCCATAGTTCATAATACAAAGCATTATATAATTAAGAATTCCAAAAATCATGGATGATGTCCTAAAGTTACATTTATACAAGTAAACTCACAGTATGCACAGATACTGCATAGCATATAAAAAGAAAACAAACTAGGTTTAAAGCTTAATAGTCAATAATATTACTCTTACAAATTTTGAGGAAAAATCCTCATGCAAGTGTTCTGAACCCAAACATACTCTCAAAAAGCTTTCCACACCCTTTTTATTACCATTATTTAATTATTTATTAATAATTCAATAATTTTGAAAACACTATGCAATGTGAGTTGAGTGACAAGGCTCTTGACTACCCTTTTTATTACCATTGATGATAACATAATACATAAACTATTAAAAATGGTTCCAAATATAAGCTGACATTTTTTTTAAAGGGGAAATGAATGCTTTACTAAGGATAATAAGAAAGCACATGCGTACAACCAAATAATGTATATCAGGAAGAACTTCAATGCAGCGTTTGGTTGAGAAGAAACCAATAAGAAAAAAAGAAGACACATTGCTGAAGGGAAAGCACGGAAGAAAAAGAAATTGAAGTCTTAAGATTTTGTTTTGCATCAGATTCGAGAGAAAGAAATGTAAAAGAAAAATGTAACAACCATGAGATTTTTATGTTTCCATTAAACAAAACTCAGAAAGACGTAAAAACTGTGCTGTTTTGCATTGGCATTATGTTCCTTTAATTTAACAAAACCAAACTAAAACACACATCATATTAAAGGAACGTAAATAATGAATACACAAGACACTCACACACACGTACACAAACCTGGGATACTCGCATGAAAAGCCCAGAAAGATAGAGAAAGAAAGAGACCACAATGTGGGGAGATGGGTGGGTTTCAATTTCAAATGGCTCTCTCTCTCTCTCTCTCTCTGTTTCTCTCTCTCACTCTCTCTCTGAGAGAATGAGGAGACAGAGATAAGAGACTCAAAAACTGAGAGGGGTTGGGGGCGTTGGAACTTGGAAGCTGAGAGGGCAAGAGAGGCGAGTTCAAAAACTAAAAAGCGGGTTTTGTGGGACCCAATACGCAGTGGTCTAAATGTGGGGTCCTCCAATATTTGGAATTGATGTCGTGGCGACATCTGATTGGGTTGTCACGTGGGTTTCATTAAAGGTAAATGTCTGTTTTTCTATGTCGGTCTTCGCTGCACGTCGTTGTAAAGTAGTGAAGGGGAGTTTAAAGAGCGTATGATTGGGCACTTCAATGGCTATTAAGACTTTGACAGATTTTGAGTTCATCTCGGCCGTCAAATGGCTTTGCATTCGTCTTTATATGTCGGTCCACTTTGTGCTTTTCGCATTTACTGCATGTTTCGTTTATTTTCATTTTATTAGCTATTAGATGGGATGGACATTTTTTTTTTTTTTTTTGGAAAAACAAATGTACCAATTGTTCATGTTTCCACCAGAGTGATTAAAACTAGCTGCCTTTAAAATGCCATGGGTAATGTTATGTTGCATTTAAAATGGACCTTAATTAGGAAACCGAAAACTGATGAATAATTCCTCACACATAGTTCAAAGACCATAGTTTAATTAAAAACCAAACAATATAGTTAAATATAATAAATTTAACACACACACACACACACAAAAAAAAAAAAATGCTCATAGCCTCATACAGACTAGTCCAATATATATATAAAAGTTGCCTAAACTGAAAGTCGATTTCTCTTCTTTTGCTTATTTTTTAATTAGTTGGGGTAAAAGATACTCACTAGCTACAAAGATGAAGAAGATGCAGTACTAGCTAGGGAGGGCTTACCATAGGCTACCTGTGGATACCCACTGCTAATCTTTTTATTCCCATTCAACACAGCAGGGTCCCCGCAGCATGTGATTTCAATGTATGTTCGCATGCAGTGGCAGAGCTGCTTAACTTGAGATCCGCCGAACCGCGTAAAGACTGTTTGTCTTTTCATTACTTGCTCAGTACTGTCCACTATTGGAGTTTTGTTTCTGGCTTTACTAGCTCGCATGTACCGACATCACGTGTGAACATCTGCCGACAGCAAGCATATTAATATTATGATTATTCCTTAACTGAATTATTACTTTGCGTAACGACCAATGTTTTGTGAATTAGATTCGGACCATTTCTGTATCGCTAGGAGTTTTGTAGTTTAATTGATTGGCATTTTCTAATATGTCCATAACATTTTTTTTTCAATGTTCAGATATATTACTGCTGTAACTATTGAATTATTTAAAAAAAAAAAAAAATTGGTACAATATATTTTGATGTACTGTTTTCTTCAAATCCTAGTTTAATGTTCTGTACCATATCATTTATCAACTTAGAATCAAGTAATGCAGGCTTAATAACATTATTATTGTTAGATTAGAAAAAATCAAGAAAGTCTTTCATTCAAATAGACAATTACTATAAAAACCTCTTGATAACTCTTTGTTGCAGGGTTTGTCCATCTCAAGCCTCGTAGACAAAAAAGCTAATTAGTGAGTTTTCACTCTAACAACTATATAACATGTTAAATATGATAAAGTAAATGGAAAAAAACAAAACAAAACACACATTCTTGATGAAAAAAAAAATTCATACTCATAGGGCTTAGGCTTTGGTTATATGCGTCTATATATGTTATATTAACTACCTAATGAGTCTTCCCCAAGATACTTATCTCTCCAATATGTGGTTTTAGAGCTCATGATGGTGTGCAAGCGAAGAGGTCAAGGTTATCAAGATCCCTTTTGTAGGGTTGACACGTGGTTCTGACAGATGGTATATGAGAGGCCCATGGATAATGCGTTGATAAAGAAAAAGCCCATAAGTCAATATGGAATGAATGGGACTTGTTAATGGAACATGGAGAGGTTTTGAAGCCCACAACAAGGTAGAAGCCCACACATGAGGGGGAGATTGTTGAGTGTATACGTGTAAGTAAAGTCTCACTTTTTAAATAATGATGAGAAGAATGAGTAGTTAATATAATATAATTGAGCTTATACTCATTGGGCTTAGGTCTTTTGAGTTACATGTATTTTTATATGTTATATTAATAACTCAAGGAGTCTTTTCCCAAGGTATTTTTCTCCCTAATAAGTGGTACCAAAACTCATGGTGGTGTGTGGGCAAAGATGTTAAGGTTATCGAGGTCTCTTTTGTAGGGCTAACACAGTGTTCTCATGGATGGTGTACATAGGCCCATGGATGACACATTAATGAAGAAAATGCTCATAAGGAAAAGGGGAGCGAGTAGGACTTGTTCATGGCTCACGAAGAGGTCTTGAAGCCTACAGAAAGGTAAAAACTCACACGTGAGGGAGAGATTGTTTTTTTTTTAGGTAAAAGACAATGTGAATGAGAGATTGTTAGGTATACACATGTGAGTGAAATCTCATATTAAATAATGATGAAAAAAAATGAGTGGTTAATATAATATAATTGAGCTCATACTCATTGGGTTGGGTTAAGTGTATCTCTATATGTTATACTAATTACTCAATGAATTTCTCCCCAATTAAGATGTTTATCTCCCAACATTTTTTTTTTGTTTTTTTTTTTTTTCGCTGAATAAAAAAATGTGGAATCATATACTTTTTTCAAGGATTTGGACCTTTGAAAAAAACGAACTTTTTTTTTATAGTGTTTGTACATTAGACAAAATTTTACGAGCATCATTGTACTTCTTTGCTATTTATGATTGTCTTTAAATTAATTTTAGATATGTTTGTTTCAAGCATTTTATTGTTGTTACTTAATTTTAAAACCTACTTCTCTAAAAAAAAAAACTGAAACATAAAATAAAAATATTAAGTTAAAAAATATTTAAGAATATATCTAAAAGATATTAATTAATTAATTATCATATCCCATGCTACTAATTTTTCAAGAAATATTATACCCACCCATTCCTATTTCCCTTACGCATGTCAATATCGAGCAACTTGGGTTGGCATTTAAGATGTATCTTTTTTGCAACGAAGCGTAAACTATCAAAAACAAAACGTATCCTTTGCCTTATCGATTGTCAACAAAATATTTCCAAAACTAGATTTATACTCTTCTTTAAAGAAGAGTATAAATCTAGTTTTGGAATCATTGATGTTGCCGATAATAAGGAAATTTCCCTATCGGCAACATCAATGATTCCAATAATATTGTTGTATTTCACTATTTCGTACTCCTAATTATCATACTAAAAAATAAATAAATAAACAAATAAATAAATAAATACCGGATGAACCTCTTCGAGAAAGTATCAGAAGTACGAAAAAAGATTATTGTCCTAACTCCTGATTGCTGTTCCTAACACTCTGCCTCTCCTTTGTTTATCTCAAAATTTAGTTGCTTAACTCATTCCTATTGTTTAACATAAAAATAAAAATAAATAAAATCAACCACATAACCACCACACTTCACTAATTCTAAACCGTAGATCTATACAGTTAATTTTCAAAAGCCTTTCCTTTAAAGGAATGTTTACGTTGCCCATAACTTGTTAGTCTATGTAGACGTTGTTTGCAAGTAATGATGACGCCTTTTACGTGCATCAAGGAAACTTCTTTTGTTTTGGATAAATACTGCGTACCAACTAGTTTTTTGGTGATACAAATTACAAACTATTAATTCCTCTATTTAATTCAATAATTGAAAAAAAAAATAGTAAAAATCCTCTAAATAAACTCGGTTTCACAGGGTCAGTTTCGTACCTCACTATTTCCTTAGTTCTCTCACTCTTTATTTTGCAGGAATGTACAAGATTCAACTTTTCATTCAAAGCCTATTTGTAATTTTGACATTTGAGCTTGTTTATCTCTCTCAATTCTCTCATGCTGATGTTGGCACAGCTGCCCACTACAGAACCCCATATTTACGTAAGTGGCACTGGACAAAGGTAACTCCTTTGCATTACTGTTATTCAAAACTTTGAGCCTTTTTTTCTTTTCTTTTTTCCTTCCTGTTACACAGCCACAGCGTGCTATGGAAACGATGCAACACAGTTTCCTTCGAGCAACCTGTTCGCGTCAGCCGGTGAGGGGATATGGGACAATGGTGCTGCATGTGGGAGGCAGTATTTGGTTCGGTGCATAAGCGCGGCTCACCCTAGAACTTGCATTCCAGGACAGACAATTCAAATAAGGATCGTTGATCGTGCACTTAGTTCAGTTTCTAGGCCTTCCCGGCATGGTGCTACCATTGTTCTTTCTAAGACTGCATTTAGGATGATTGCCAGACCTTCAACCTCATACATCAACATAGAATTCCAGCAGTGAGTCTCTATTGTCATTTCTTCATTTTCTCTTTTCCCCCCATCAACACTTTAATTTTTCTTCTGGTTTCTGGTTTAGAATTTTCCTAAAATTTTATTAATTAATGTGTAGGGTTTGAAGTGGAGATGCAATTGAGATCCCATCATTGTTCTACAAAGAAGTTGGAGGGGAAGAGAGTCAATGTACGTGTTTGGTTTTATTTTTTATAAAATCAGTTTGGCTAATCAGCCTTAATTTATTTTTATGCATCCATTTATAAAGTGTTAGTATATACATCATTCTAGCCCACTCGGTTTGGGCCCAATATACTATATTTGTAGTATATCATATTACTTGTATTTCACACATAATATGTTTATATAATACTCTATATTGTACGGTGTTATACATAGAATATATATTAATATACAAAATATTTACTCTCTCTCTCTCTCTCAAACACAACTTAATTGAATTGCCCTGGATTATGGTTATCCATCTAGAGCGTTGAAGTTTATGTTGTCTACTTTTAGAACCGTGCATTTTTCTCTCTAAATAATGTTATTCATTGCATTCCTTTTTCTCTTTATGTATTCTAATTTAATCTAAGTGTATGTATTTGTGAAGCTCCTTCTTGAAGACTGAACCCCAACCCTTGAACGTCCCTAGCCCTTGCTAGTAAAATCTTTTTTTTTTTTTTAGAGATAATTACAATATGCTGCTAATCCCGCAGTTCGAATAATTTTCTCCCTAAACCTCCAAGCATTTTGTGCATGAAAATGTGTCAATTTAGTTACAATTATCTAGGCCTTTGGCTTGCTAGTAAAATCTTGAAATGAAGAAAATAGCACCTCTCTAACAGGACAAATTATATGGATCATTAATTGTAGCTCTATGTTCGAAAGGATAATTATTATGATGTGTGTGGACCTAGGAATTGTTTTATATATAGGTATATAAAAGTATTGGTGGTAATAGATGTGATCAGCACTCTAATAAATATGATGTGTACGTACGAAAATACGATAGGAAAACAGAATTCCTAAATCGGCATTTGCTTGAACAAGGTACAAGCAAGGTACGGGTGAAATCTCAGTCTGAGCATTGGAAGAGGTTGCTAGTTGTTGACCAAGAGCTATTGGAGAGAGACGGTAAGTCCAATCAAGCGAGGTCATACTTGCTCGATCGAGATAATTGCAAAAAGTAAAACTTCTATAGAATTTTGCAGAATAAAGAGGAAAAAGAAGATTTTTTTTTTTAGTCCCTAACAGCTACGTACAACCGAGGCAACCTTTCCGAGCGTTTGAATCAAACAAAGTGATCTGAAAGTGTGCCTTTTCAAAGAAAAGGCTTCAAGGTTTATAACTGGACTTCCATATTCAACAAAAATAATTTTGGCTTCCCAAAGATAATCTTTAACCCCATAAACAAATAAACGAAAAAAAGCTTAAATGACAACAATAAAAATTAGCCCAAAAATATAAAAAAAATTATAGCCAAAATAATAATAATGTTGGTAACGTGGTTTTATTGTTGAAGAAGAAAAAAGAAAAAAAAAGGTTGTATATATAGCGGCTGGTAGAAATCAATTGAATTTTGGGATGGTGCAATGTGCATGCATGTATTATTGTATATGCATATGGTTGCGGTTACATCAACCCAACTAACTAAAGAGCCAACCTCTGAGAGTTTGTAAAGATGATTTTTGTCAAAGTGGTTGCAGTAGTAGCAGTAGTACGCAACTTTCAATTCAAGTTAGTTACTCAGAGCAATTACAATTCATCTCTCTCTCTCTCTGTTTGGATATGGATGTGTGTCTGTGTAGACAAGGACTGTTGTTGCTCGTCGTTAGATCCTGTGATTGGTAGCTGAACCTTTGGCTTCAAATGTCATTTTTTTTTTCCACATGTATTGTTGAAATCCGACTATTTAGTACCAAATGGATATGATTGGAAAAAGAATGATATGCATGCATGATGTTTTATGTGCTTACTGCCAGGGGCGTGGCCAGGAATAATCACTTGGGGGGCTGGGTTGTAGTAGAGATATACTAAAATATAATTCAACCAATTTTCATGTGATTCAAATCACGAAAATTGAAAACTAAGACGATAATTTTTCAGTTCTTTGTATGAATACTCTATGTTTCTAGGTTGATATGGACTTGTTATGCATGAGATAAGTAAGTCGAATTTTTTCTTGTTTGTTGATAGGAAATTCATATATTTATTTACGTGACTCTAGATCATGGTCTATCCCTTTAAATTGAATTCTTGAACATTTGGAGGGATTCTCATCAAACATTGAAGTATCAACATTTGTTCTACAGATTACCTAAGTTTTGAATGACATGTAACTTTTTTTCTTCAAAAATGCATTAATTGTTTGTCATTTGCTCATTATTTGGCACCTAATTTCAATCCAAAAAAAAAAAAAAATCAATTCAAAAAAATGATAAACTAACTTGGAAGAGAGATATAATAAATTATTCTATAAAATTCATTTTTACACAGCCTCATGGCCCTCTGCCCATCCGGACCCACTTAAGAGACAAACAACACAAAAGCCAAAAAGGCTAAGTCATAAAGTCAGTGGATCAAGAATAAAGAATCCAATAACAATAAACACAAGAAGATAAAGTCAAATAAATATAAATTGCTTTACTGGCAAAAAATATCACATACACATACTTTATATTTCTATTATGTTATTTAGTATTTAGTTTAGTTCTAGAGAAAAGGAGAGAGAACTAAGATGAGAATGACCGAATGAGATACCTTGAGGAATTGAGGTGAGGGCTTTAGGATTTGAGGTTGAGTGATGAAGGCTAGTGGAGCTACAATGTCACAGTGAGTCGGAGAGGTGTGACCGCATGATGTGAGGATTGGGAATTCAGGCAGCATGAACTGAGGCCATCAAGCAGAGCGCAGAGGCATGACTACGTGAAGACTAGGAATTTAGGCAGAGGCTTGAGGTGATGACTGAAGAGTTTGTTTTGTTTTCTTAGGATTATGGATTTCAGATTTGGGGTTGGGCTGGGCTGGAAGTACCTTTAGTTTAGAGGAGAAGAATTTTGTATGATTAAAGATTTTGGGCTGGTCAGCTAGGTTGAATGTGGACAAATATATATATATATATATATTTATATTTTAAATTGTATTGGATTGGTTGTTGAAATAATTTTGGGGGGGATAATTTTGGGGGGGGGGGGGGGGCAAGGAGCTAAGTGCTTCCCCCTGCTTACCGCTCTCTGTTTGATAATGCTTCTTTTCCCTCCCATTAAATTAATACTTATTTCCCCTTCCAAAAATCTATATTGTAGAAGTTTCAATCACTCTTGCATTAAGCATTTGGCTAGTTAGTTTGATGCATGGTCCAAATGTTCCCCCCCTAAATTTAACTGAACAGTTGAGCTGAAACTGGATGTATGAATAGGATTAGAATTTTAGAATCATTTCCAACCATCTCCAAGTTCTCCAACAAACTAGTCAGTTGCCCTCAATGAAACATAAGTTTGGATAATTAGCAATCTTGCCGCTGAAGTTTGCAGTTCAAATACTATCATAAATAGTAGATGTGGCAAAACGGCCAGGTTGGGTCAATCGGGAGCGTAAAATGGGTCATTTTTAAATGGGTCAATCGGTTGCGGGTCAATTGGGGCATGGGTCGAGTCAGGTCGAGTTGACCCGTATTTTTCAAACAATTTTTTTTTTTTGAAATAGATGCAATCTGTCAATTGTTTCTAAGTTCTTTAACTGTGATTAGATTCTCATGGTAATACTGTTACCACTTACCAATTACTACTAAATACTTGATACCCAAATTTGGTGCAACTTTTGTTCTAGCTTTCTAGAATCTAATCTTGGTATAATCTTTGATCTGTTTAAAGTAGGAAGAGAAAATGAAGGTAACAAGTAAAGAATACTATAATGGAGTAAATAACATATTAAGTGAAGAAGAATAAGTAAAATTTTATAAGAATTACATCTCAATCTCAATTTACTAAACATTGGTAGACGTGGCAAAACGGGCGAGTCGGGTTAGGTCAATCGGGTCGCGAGGCAAAACGGGTCATGGGTCAAAATGAGTCATTTTTAAATAGGTCAAATGAGTCGGGTAAAAAAATTCTGACCTGTTTTGCTATGTCTAATAAATAGTAATATAGTATAATTTGGCTTCCCAAAGATAATCTTTTAGTGAATCTTTTTAGTGACTGTTATATATATATATATATATATATATAGAGAGAGAGAGAGAGAGAGAGAGAGAGAGAGAGAGAGAGAGAGAGAGAGAGAGAGAGAGAGAGAGAGAGAGAGAGAGAGAGAGAGAGCTCAAAAAATTAGGTTAAAATTAATTAGAAATGATTTTAATTAGTACCATGAAAAAAATAGAGCGCAATTTTGTTGAGTTAAAGATTAATTATGAAATAAAGTATTTTCTTTTAAACCTTTTTTTTTTTTTTTTAATTTTTACTTAAGAATTTTATTATATGTAATTTGCCCCCTAGAAAAAATGTGGCTCCAAAAACACCTTCCATAACTGTGATTCAAAACTTTGTATTGTTTATTCATTTTCTTTTCCCCAACTAAAGCGTCTATTATGATAATGATGCAGCACAGTTCCCTTTGAGCAACGGGATGGTGCTACCATGGTTCTTTCTTCAATCGTATTTGGAATAATTGCGAACACTTAAGCCATAACTGTGATTCTAGGGAGTGGTGACTTTAAAATCACTCAGTAGAGTTTTTGCCATATAGGTTTTCCTCATTCGTAAACAAATCACCGTATCAATTTATTTTCCACTGCATACTTTAGTTAATTGGTGATTTGTTTATGTTGCCACGTACAATTACATGTTAGTTTGATTAATTAATAAACTTGGCTAATTAATCCATTAATTCATCACAAGGGGTCAACGCGTTTTTGGCCTATCAGTATTGTCTTTCTTCGTTTTCTCCTTTACCCATTAGCCCATTAATTTTTCTTTTGGCGTCTCTCTTCTACTATGTCATTTTGTTCTGTCTTTTGAATAACATGTTGATTCTAATGCTTGAAAATGAAATCACGAAGTTCAGGAATTTGAACCATCTAATAAAACTAAGCACTTAAGTAGAATAGTTAAATTATCTCTCTGATAGAGAGAGAGAGAGTGGCAATTAAAATGTACTGAATTTTGGTATAGGATTATGTTAGAGATCTATGGTTTGATTTTTGATTACACCAAAAAACCAATTAGTGTCTTCACATAATGATAAAGAACTATCATTAAAAATAGATGTTATAAGTTGAAACTATCTCTTAAAAATAAATAAATTAAAAAGCTAAAGTATAATTCAACCACTTTTACTCTCTTTTAGTGACCTTTCAACAAATATTTTAGCGACCTTTCAACATTTAAGATATATTTTCCTTGCAGGGGAAGCATAAAAACAAAACACATCATTTGCCTTGTCAGCATCAGTATAAAACTTCTAGAACACTCTCTCACTAAATAGAACTCAGATTTTTTGAATGAGTTGTGAAAATGCAAGCAACTAAGCAAATAGATAATACCTACTTTATATATACACGACGAGAAATAATATGTCCACAACATTTTTACAATAAATCTTAAGTGGCAGGTTGTTACTGGTTGTTATTGTTAGAACAAAAATTTAATCTTAGTGTTAGGTTCAAATTTGTATTAATAACAACTAACCATCTATGATTTTTTGTGAAAATATTGTGAAAATGTTGTGGATGTAATATCTCTCGTACACGTTCTAAGTAAGCAAAACAAAATAACAAACTCCCATATTTTGGTGGGAAGAGCAGTTACAAGATTCAGCTGAGTATACACGTGCTAATTGAATTACATTGCCTAACTAACTCCCTAAGCCACGTGGCATTAACTCCTCTAAACTATGGATGAACAGCTCATGATATGGCATAGCTTCTATAACTTCCAATAACTCCTTGCTAGCCCAAGTATGCTCTGCTGCCACTTGATCATTGCTCCTCAACTCCCCAATTTTGTTATGATGCTCTCCAAGCTTGTTAAGATGCCTTGTACTTGCAGTGTCAATTGCAACCTTACTTTGATGTCTTGCACTTGCAGTGTCAATTGCATTAGCAATTTCAACAAACAGTAATCAGAATTGATGAAATCCTATATTTATTATCACCTTGCCTTCCTTATTGGCAACATCATGACTTCAATAATGCTATATTTTGTACGCTGATTATCAGACCCTAAAAAAATGGACCCCGCTTTATTTTTCCTAACACCCTGCCTGTTGTTAGTGTATCTCAAAATATAATTGCTTAACTCATATTCACAAACTAACATTTAAGATAAAGTCTTCTCAAAAAGAAAAAAGAAAAAAAAAATTTAAGATACAGTCATTATCTAGTCTCATTATCAACCACATAACCAGCATACCCCACTGATTTTAAGTCGTAGAACTGCACAATTTTTTCAAATGCCTTTCCTAAGTTTCCTTTGAAGGAATATATATATATATATATATAAAATAGCCAAAACTAGATTTTAATTGGATTTTAAATTTTGAGACACGTCTTATTTAATTTTTAATTTTGTATTAAGTGAATTATTGATTGTAAAAATCAAAGAGTTCAAATCCAATTAGATTCTAAATTGGATTTCAATTGGAGTCTAATTTTCCACAACGTGTTCATCTAAGTTTTAATTTTTGTGGAAAGTGAATTATTGAATGTAAAAACCAAAGAATCTAAAACCAATTATATATATATATATATAATGAGAAACCATTACATATTTTAAAAAATGTATGGTTTTAAAAAAGTGTAAACTAATATCATGTATTATACATATTCTTTTGAAGATGTTCAAATTATACATAGTATTAGTTTACAGTTTTTAAAACCATACATTTTTTAAAATATGTAATTGTTTTTCATTATATATATATTTATATATTGGATGAGTTCAAGTTACACTCAGTGTAACCCTAAGTAATGTTACATTACCTAATAATTAACTTGTTATTTGAAATATCAACCATTGGATTACATGTTTTATATGTTCTTAACATGCATGCCAATTTTCATATCAATTAGATGTTATTTACTATTCGATCCATAAACTCATCTTTTATGCATTATATTAAATTATAAAAACTTAAATTTAAAATTTTGATTAATGACATTGCATTTCTCAAAAAAATAAAAATAAAAATAAAAATAATGACATTGTGCTGTTGATCTTTAATCACCTTAAAATTTTACAAGCATAAAAAATATAAAAAGATAATATAGTCCAGATTTTTTCAAAATTCGCATTCAACTAAAAAATATTGAATAGTATATCATTGTTTAAGGTCACCTAAGGTGAAATTTGAACACATACTCATATTTCAACTTGTTTTTTTTTTTTTTTGTATAATTCTTTCAACCTGTTAAGCTAGCATACAATAATTTTTATTAGATCTAAAGGTGAAAAAACATTCATGGTTAAGTCATTATTATTCTCTAAAAATTAGTAATTTAATGCATTAACTCTTTTTATAATTAAAGTTCCCTAAAAAAACTCTTTTTATTAAAGGGAAAAAATGGAATACATACATACAAACATACATACAGATATATATATATATATATAGTCTTAACTCTCCATTTTTCACATCATCATCTTCTTCCTCTCTCCCATCGACAACGTATAATAATTTCCCATCTACCTTGCTCTGTGCAAACATTGTAGAGGTTAGCAATTAAATTGCTATTTTGAAGCGTAGGGAGCATTGGAGTAATGCCCATATCATGGAGGACATTAAACTTCAACTCCAAGGTGGTGGTCCTTGGAATGTTGCTTTTGATTATCCAAAAACAAATAATGCCACGAAAGCACTAGCCTGATAGTTTGCATATAGTGATGGTCACTAATCACATACACTAACTAGTTTGTAAGTTATATGGAGTAATACTCATAGTACATTTAGGATATTCTATATTTAAATCCTCAATTAGAATCTTGCCACATCATATTTATTTTTATATTTTCTTTAATTAAGGAAAATATTATAAATATAAACTATTTTACAAATTACTGATATAGTGAATGATTATTGGTATGTAAAAAAGTAATGTTAGTAGTGGGTTTAGATGAGACCCAATAAAAATTTGCCACTATTAGGAACTCTATAGACATATAGATAATCATTGTTGTAATGTTGCATTTAGTTAGTTAGTTAGTTAGTTGTAGGATTGCAACAAGTTGAGCCAAGTTAGTTACAAGTTGTTAGTTGGTTATTTGGCTAAGCAACTTGTATAAATACTTGTAATCCATATTGCTTAGTGCATTTTGGATATTGAAGAATAAATCAATTGCTTAGTGCATTAGTGCATATTTCTCTCTTAATCTCTTTCTTTCTCTATGAATGGTGATTATCTTGAATTTAGTCAATTTCCTTATTGTTCTCATCCATCCTCATTAGGAACCACTAAGTTCTTAACAAGTAGTATTAGAGTTGTCGATCTTGAGATGGGTGAATATTGTGATCTACGTGAAATCTTGAAAGAATTATGGCACATGGTTAATGAAGTTTTAGAGAAAGTCAAGGTCTTGGCTAAATCTAAAAAAGCCATGAAAGAAAAGTTCTCAAGATTGCAAGAGAATCTTGAGAACATGTCTAAAAAAGAGTTACAACCTCTTTATTCAATAGAACTTAGAGAGAATTAAGTTCCAAAAACCAACATCTGCAATTACCAACCGAGATGCTGAGTTGTATGTTAAAGTGGATGATGATGTCCATGCATACGCTGCCCTTGAATGCCATGTGCAGTCTCGCCTACACTTTCAGGTTCCAGTGCAGCTTAGTGTATCCAAGAATAAAACTGCTTTTGCATGTCCAATTCAGTCCATAAAGCCAACAAAGAAGGCGATGATGATCTTTCAAGAACTAAAGAGGCCACAAGAACCAAAAAAATGTTGGTCTTGAATAAGGACCAATGAATGCAAACTGCACATACGCTACAGGGGAAGTCATAGATGACGTTTTTTATTTTTTGTCATCTAGCTCTTTCAAAAATTGTTGGGGGGGGGGGGGGGGGTTACACAAGCACAATCTGCCCATCAACCTGATATGTTGGAGATGCTTTTTGAGAACTCCACAAGCATCTTGAGGAATTGGAAAAGACTCTCAATGATGGCCAAAGAGTGCAGTCAGAGAGATTGACAGTCATGCAGGACCAGATTGATGTTTTAGCAGCTCAAGTTGATTGCATTTTTACGAAGTTACAACAGTGATCCTTTTGGCCATTCCGATCAAAAAGGGGGAGAATTTTTGAGGCCAGCACTTGAGGGGAGTGCTTATTTGAGGGGAGTTTCATAATCCTTACTGTTTTTGGTTATAGTTTTGTTACTTTGGGTTGATTAACTATTGCTATTATAGGTCCTAGTCTTGTTTTGGTTTAAACTCATAACTCTTGAATGTGTTTAATACCTGGTTCATTTATATATTGATGATGTTTTTTAGTTAATTCAGCATATGTTCTGTCTCTTTTGATTTGTACCCATGTTGCTTATGTAAGCTTTAAGGGTTTGGAAGTATGCACACTTGTGGCTTTTTGGTTTTTGCCATACTTTATATAGCCTTTATGCTTTGTTAAATCAGTACTTCTAATCTAATGCTATGCATTCATTTTTAAGTACTGTCACTTTTGTGCCCTTATAGGATTTTTCCTAGATGCACATACTTTTATACTATGCATTGGTTGAGTGTTGATCATTTAAGTGATTTGCCTTGTATTTGTCATCTTGAATGTCCGGATGTTCATTCCAAGTGTGAATGAGCATTGTGATTACTTGGTTATAGTGATTGCATGTTTTGGTCTTGTTATGGTTTATCCTTTATTCCATTGTGCTTGATCGCATTATGCTTGTTCCATTTGTTTTACAAGTTTTCTGTGTACAATGAATTTATTGTGTTGTGTGTTTCAGGAGTTACTTGTTCTTATGGTTCTAAAACTCCACAGATTCTAGAGTTAGGTGTGAGTGAGTTTTTCAAACTGTTCCCAACTCATGCGTTAAGTCTAGTGTTTGTTTTAGGGTTTTTTGTTACGAATAGCTAAATGGGGAGATTGTAAGGTTGAAATTTATCAACCATCTTGTTGCTTTATTCCGTGCAATTTCTTGTAATTTAAGCATTAGTAACCCTTATTTAGGTGAGATTATTTAAGGGTAGTGTGTGAGAAGATGTGAAGAAAAACTCAAGTATGTGCAAGAAAGCAGAGTTTCGCGGTTAGGACTCGCGATTGGCAAGCCCCAACTGCAGGCACTGAGATGCACACATGGGGAGTTGAAGGGTCGTCAGCTGTCGCACTACAGGACAAAAGTTCCAGGCTGGCCAGGCCGTTACGTCCGACTTGAACTCGACTTGGACAAGCGTGGGTAAGCCGCCAATCAGCCCTGTTTGGCAAAAACTGACTCTACGTATTCCAAACACACACCATTATATATAGACCCTTATACCCACTAAATTGAGAGAGCTTCTAGAGAGATTTTGTGAGAGAAACCCTACAGAAAAACAAGATTACCTCATCCCCAATCTTTACCTTAGAGTCTCTACAAATTCCTCTACTTCTTCCTCTCCATTGTCACATCCTTGAGAGGTCATTGACCAAATCCTTATCTCACACACCTACGTTTGTGAGAAGGTTCATTTGGTGCTAAGGGAAGCAGTTTGGAAGAACCAATATACATTGTTGATGCTATGGTCTAGTAGCGAATCGAGAAGCTAAAGAAGAAATAGGTTCGGCGTAACCTCGTTGAGAAGAAATTGGAGGGCTTAGGTACTTGGGTAGATTAGGCTTGGAGGGTCTTCTGCTGTTCATGTATCCAACTACATTCTTTAGTGATTATTTGACCGTTGGAGGGCGGCGAGAGGTTTTACCCGAGGACTTCGGTTTCCTCTTCGATAACATCGTGTGTTGTCCGTGTGTTTGCATCTTCTTTCCCTTTACTTTGCCTTATATTTACTGCTGTGGATGTGTTTATATTGGATAGATTAGTTATCAATTCTATGATTGGCTTATTTCATGTTCGCACATTAATTGTTTGATTATAAGCTTGAATTGGTAATTTTATAATTTGGGGTCTAAAGTTCAAGGGTGTTTTATACACATTTTGAACTTTCACATATTCTCTCTTAAACTCTTTCTTTTTCTATAGATGGTGACTACAATTAAGTCAATTTCTCTACAATCCCTACCCATCCCATTAGGAACCCCCAAGTTCATAACACCATATCAACCATTTGTAAAAATGTTGTAAAATAATTTTTGTCTGAAGCATTATTCTTTCTTTAATTAATAAAATAGATAATTCCATATACAAGTATAGTAATAATAAATATCTATTAATAATTACCATAACTAACTATATCATATAATAAATACCTAATTATTATTATGATAAATATCTATTATTAATAATAATTATCATAATTAATTGTCTTTAAACCAAAGGTATCTAACTTTTGGTTAACCCTACAACATTTTGCCACATAAGTTTTTGAAGCCTCACAACTTTACACATCAATATTCTAATTAATTGAGTTAAATTTTATTCTACACTTAAACTTGCAATTAGAATCTTGTTACATTATATTTTCTTTAATTAATAAGATAGATAGTTCAGTATACAAATAAAATCATAATAAATACCTACAATTGGTTGACCTTATAATATTTTGCCACCTAATTAAGTTTTTGAGTCCTCAAAATTAATCAATATTCTACTGCCTCTATCCCAAATTGTTGCCCTCTATTCAATTTTGGGATGTTCCAAAATGAAGTCATCTATCTAAAATTAATAAATAAAATTTTATCTTACCTTTACTTATTTAAAAAAAAAAAATTCAATACCATTCTTTGTCTATTGCTTAAATTAATAAGGAAAGTTTTGAAAATTTGTACATTTTTACCTAATAGACAATTCATTAATTGATTATCTCTTAAAAGTTAAATTTTCTAAACATAACCAACAATTTCAATTTGGGACAAGAGTAGTTAATTGACTTTAAATTCTATTATATATTTAAATCCGTAATTAGAATATTGCCACATTTTTTTTCTTTAATTAATAGAATAGATAGTTTCATATATAAGCACAATCGCAATAAATATCTATTAATGATTACAATAAATATATCATAATAAATATCTATAAAAGTAAAATCATAATAAATATCTATTAATTACTATCATTATTATCAAAATTCATATTTTAGATTACAATGAAATCTTCTGCTTAAAACTTGGGTTAAGCCTTCATCTTTATTTTGCCAATCCGTGCCTCTTGCTCCTAGTCCCAGATCAGTTTCACGATATAATGTATGTTTTCTATTTGACTTACCTAAAGAGAGAACATACTGAGTTGCTTGTATCCATTCTCTTCTTGTCAGTAATTTTCAAATAGAGAGGACAAGAGGGTTTTTTTTTTTTTTTTATTATTGTACATTCCATCACTCACAGTAGTGGATCCATGAATATCAGTTGTATCTTCCTCTCACAGTTTATTAACTTAATAATTGTGAAACTTCTTTGTTAAAAACATTTTATCTATGTCATCACTGTTTTCAATAACTTTTTATTGGAAGGAATGTACAATAAACCCTCTTGTCCTATCCGTTTCAAATTATCTATTTCCTCCACTTCACTGTTTGGATTGTTATTTAATAATTCTTTAATTTAGTTTTATTTTTTAGAAATATCAATTTTGCATCATATATATATATATATATTAATTTGATCATTGATGTACTCTGTTCATTCTAATTTTGAGTTCTGAAATTGATCTATCGTGTCTTTCTAACAAAAACAAAAAAAAAAAACAAAACAAAAAAAAAAAATTAGAATCTTGAGTGTCATTCAAAAATTCAATTCAATTCACTTTTTAATTTTTTTTCTCTTTTTGCACTTAGACTGTATTATGCCTATAGATTATTGAATCTGCACTTGTTTTTTACAATTCAGTTGTTATAATAATAAGTTTTGGAAGAAGAGTTCAAACCATATTTCTTCTTATAAAGGAGATCACATAATGCCACCAAACTACAAAACTTTTAATAATAGAGTAGAGTTTCTAATTTCCATCCAAATGCAAAATTTGCATATAGTTTCTATGCAAGTGGTTTTAGATGTATCGTGGTGGAGGTTGATATTATCATTATAGACTTTATTTCTCACGATTAAATTCCAAATTAAGTTTAATAAATGTTGGGGACTGAAAATATTAACAAACATCGTTGTCTTAGGAGCTATGCTAGGGTCACATAAAGTGACACAAGCATAACTCTTGTCTTAGATATTTATAACACAATGTTATTGGATTGGTGGAAAATATTTACAACACAATATTATTTGACAAGGATTTCGAAGTTGGGAGCGGCAGTTTTAACTTTTAACGTCAGGACTCAGAACTTAGAAGCAGATGGCAGATAACTGGGGGCTGTGTTTTTTCTTTTTAAATAATTTATTAACTAATTTTTTATTTTAAAAATTGAGAACGTCGCTCTCATAATATATTTCTAATTTCAATGCCAGATTGCTCTAATGTATGATCTCGTGGCCTGCTTTGCCATTTGCTGTGCAGCCTGTGCTTCCTGAATAGCTGGACGGGGCTACTTGGAACTGCACATTAGGCCACATGATTTTTATTTTTTATTTTTATTTTAATATAATAGAATTTCAGCCTGATGATATTTTTTTAATATAGGCAATCGATTTTTGAGATAAATTGAGTTTAAATCCTAGATCTTTATTCAACAATAAAAAACTTTATTAATTGAACTAATTAGAATCCATAAGACAAGTGTTACTTCATAACCTTATTTCTAGCTTGGTAGAATATGGTACTTCTCGTGTTGTTAGTACTGTGTTTAAGTTGTTTTTTTTTTGTTTTTTTCTTTTTTTTTGAGGGTTTAATGAGTTATTTTCCATTGCAAATGAGGGAGGTTGTTACTTTTACCGAGCTGCAGTGTTTTAGTAGCTAGTGATGCCAAATATATGGCAGTAATTAGTTTACCACTAATTCTAGCTATCAGTGTCTTTGTTTTCATCGTGTTCTTTCCAAAGGCAGGCATCATAGCTGGTAAGGATAGCGTCCCATACCATTCATTATCACATCTAGACTTATTGGTTCATAATATATACCTGATTAAGTTAACTCTGCATCATTCCTGAGATTATTCTCATTGGCATTCACAAAGGAAATGATTTTCCTAAAATTTCCCTCTCAGTCTCTTTGCAGGAATGGCGAAGCTTCAACTTTTCTTTCAAAGCCTATTTGTAATTCTGGCAGCGCTTTTTTATCTCTCTCATGCTGATGTTGGCACAGCTGCCCAATATAAAACCCCATATTTACGTAAGTGACACTGGATAAATCAAATGTAACTTCATAAATAACTTCCATAACTACTGTGATTCAAAACTTTGAACTGTTTA
>NW_027069990.1:101231-121370 GCF_002906115.3 Quercus suber
GTGGGGGGGGGGGGGGGGGGGGGGGGGGGGGGGGGGGGGGGGGGGGGGGGGCGGTGATCCATTTTGCTATGATGGCTATCCACGAGAAAGAGGACGAGTTCTTGGTGGCAGCAGTACCTTAAATGTCAAGTTCTATAGCCAAGCCGATCACAATTTTTTTAAGGAATCAGGTATGAATTGGGATCAACGTTCTGAATTTGAACGTAATGAGATAATTACTTATGAAGAAGTTTCTCTCATCAAAGAGGAGGAATTAAGGAAAGTTTCTTGGGGTCCTAACCATCAAGCTAAGGTCCCTAAATGTACTAGTGTAGTTTTAAGAAATGACTCAAAGTCATTAGGGACGTGTATGGCCTTGCAACAAGAAAAGTGTAGTTTCTTAACCGGAACAGATCCTGTTTTTAGGAAAGGATTAGATTTATACGGTTATCAACTTCTAAATTTTGCTGAATGTTTAAGAAGCAGTTGAAAATTGAACTGGGAATGCCGTTTCTAACGTTTAATGGTAATGTTTTGAAAGAAGATCTAGTGGGACGGATGACGAGAAGTGTGATACAGCTCTCCAATTGGTCTTACGAGAATTGGACAGAAGGAGCTGATCAATTTTTCATAAAAACAAGGTTTTTTCCCAAGGAAAATGCTTGTGAAAATTGTACAACTAAAATATGTGATTAAGTGTCACAATCTTGAGCTTATGGTGCATGGTTGTCTGAAAAATATTTAGCCACTTGCATATTTTTGCTTGGATGGAAACATTGATTAGGCGTACTGTTGTTATCATGAAACATATTATCATAGAGCAGCCCATTCAATTGGTGGCTGTCCAATTTGTGTCAATCAAACACTTCAGTCTTGAAAGAACTCCTAGAAGATCCAACCATAAATATCATGTGGGGATTTGGACAATAATGAAAACTACTTGCTCAAGTTATGGGTTGTGATTAATTTCTATGGAGTTATTGGTGTGTTTAATGGGTAAGATGCCTTGGAGTATTGGTGTTGTGGCCGATCACCTCTCATGAATATTACAAGAAAACCTTGAGGATAAGTTTTTGTAAAGGGGAGGGAAATGTTAGGAACCCTTTAGGCATATAAATAATCATTGTTGTAATGTTGCATTTAGTTAGTTAGTTGTAGGATTGCAACAAGTTGAGCCAAGTTAGTTACAAGTTGTTAGTTGGTTATTAGGTAAGAAACTTGTATAAATACTTGTAATCCATAGCATTTTGGATATTGAAGAATAAATCAACTGCTTAGTGCATTAGTGCATATTGTAAGGTTGAAATTTATCAACCATCTTGTTGGCTTTATTCGTCCAATTTACTTGTAATTTAAGCATTAGTAACCCTTATTTAGTGTTGAAGATGTTATATGTAAAGAGTAGTTAATTGACTTTAAATTCTATTATATATTTAAATCCGTAATTAGAATATTGCCACATTTTTTTTCTTTAATTAATAGAATAGATAGTTTCATATATAAGCACAATCGCAATAAATATCTATTAATGATTACAATAAATATATCATAATAAATATCTATAAAAGTAAAATCATAATAAATATCTATTAATTACTACATTATTATCAAAATTCATATTTTAGATTACAATGAAATCTTCTGCTTAAAACTTGGGTTAAGCCTTCATCTTTATTTTGCCAATCCGTGCCTCTTGCTCCTAGTCCCAGATCAGTTTCACGATATAATGTATGTTTTCTATTTGACTTACCTAAAGAGAGAACATACTGAGTTGCTTGTATCCATTCTCTTCTTGTCAGTAATTTTCAAATAGAGAGGACAAGAGGGTTTTTTTTTTTTTTTTATTATTGTACATTCCATCACTCACAGTAGTGGATCCATGAATATCAGTTGTATCTTCCTCTCACAGTTTATTAACTTAATAATTGTGAAACTTCTTTGTTAAAAACATTTTATCTATGTCATCACTGTTTTCAATAACTTTTTATTGGAAGGAATGTACAATAAACCCTCTTGTCCTATCCGTTTCAAATTATCTATTTCCTCCACTTCACTGTTTGGATTGTTATTTAATAATTCTTTAATTTAGTTTTATTTTTTAGAAATATCAATTTTGCATCATATATATATATATATATTAATTTGATCATTGATGTACTCTGTTCATTCTAATTTTGAGTTCTGAAATTGATCTATCGTGTCTTTCTAACAAAAACAAAAAAAAAAAACTTTAAAACAAAAAAAAAAAATTAGAATCTTGAGTGTCATTCAAAAATTCAATTCAATTCACTTTTTAAATTTTTTTTTCTCTTTTTGCACTTAGACTGTATTATGCCTATAAATTATTGAAGCTGCACTTGTTTTTTACAATTCAGTAGTTATAATAATAAGTTTTGAAAGAAGAGTTCAAACCATATTTCTTCTTATAAAGGAGATCACATAATGCCACCAAACTACAAAACTTTTAATAATAGAGTAGAGTTTCTAATTTCCATCCAAATGCAAAATTTGCATATAGTTTCTATGCAAATGGTTTTAGATGTATCGTGGTGGAGGTTGATATTATCATTATAGACTTTATTTCTCACGATTAAATTCCAAATTAAGTTTAATAAATGTTGGGGACTGAAAATATTAACAAACATCGTTGTCTTAGAAGCTATGCTAGCGTCACATAAAGTGACACAAGCATAACTCTTGTCTTAGATATTTATAACACAATGTTATTGGATTGGTGGAAAATACTTACAACACAATATTATTTGACAAGGATTTCGAAGTTGGGAGCGGCAGTTTTAACTTTTAACGTCAGGACTAAGAACTTAGAAGCAGATGGCAGATAACTGGGGGCTGTGTTTTTTCTTTTTAAATAATTTATTAACTAATTTTTTATTTTAAAAATTGAGAACGTCGCTCTCATAATATATTTCTAATTTCAATGCCAGATTGCTCTAATGTATGATCTCGTGGCCTGCTTTGCCATTTGCTGTGCAGCCTGTGCTTCCTGAATAGCTGGACGGGGCTACTTGGAACTGCACATTAGGCCACATGATTTTTATTTTTTATTTTTATTTTAATATAATAGAATTTCAGCCTGATGATATTTTTTTAATATAGGCAATCAATTTTTGAGAGAAATTGAGTTTAAATCCTAGATCTTTATTCAACAATAAAAAACTTTATTAATTGAACTAATTAGAATCCATAAGACAAGTGTTACTTCATAACCTTATTTCTAGCTTGGTAGAATATGGTACTTCTCGTGTTGTTAGTACTGTGTTTAAGTTGTTTTTTTTTTGTTTTTTTCTTTTTTTTTGAGGGTTTAATGAGTTATTTTCCATTGCAAATGAGGGAGGTTGTTACTTTTACCGAGCTGCAGTGTTTTAGTAGCTAGTGATGCCAAATATATGGCAGTAATTAGTTTACCACTAATTCTAGCTATCAGTGTCTTTGTTTTCATCGTGTTCTTTCCAAAGGCAGGCATCATAGCTGGTAAGGATAGCGTCCCATACCATTCATTATCACATCTAGACTTATTGGTTCATAATATATACCTGATTAAGTTAACTCTGCATCATTCCTGAGATTATTCTCATTGGCATTCACAAAGGAAATGATTTTCCTAAAATTTCCCTCTCAGTCTCTTTGCAGGAATGGCGAAGCTTCAACTTTTCTTTCAAAGCCTATTTGTAATTCTGCGTTGTAATAAGGTTTTTTTCTTGTAAACAATAGCTTTTTTAAAAGTCTCAATTTTTTTAAAAGTACAATTATAATTTTACTAATTTTCTTTCAAAAGATAAGTAAATAGGTTTTTAGCAAAAAGTTAATCCAAAATCACACTTAGTTATAGGTGATTTAACTTTATTTCATATTCAATGTATAAAATGTATACATTTTTTTACAAAAGCATAATGGCCATTTTTTATATACAAATTATAACATAACATTAGACTTGTCATACCTTCTTCGATATGGCCTTGAGAAACCTCCTCTTTCCACGCTCTCTAGTTGACTGAGAACTTTGAATTTTTTCCTATAATTGGGAGAGTTATGCTCATTCCTCCTATGGATCCTCTAGATATTTGTCGACCACATCCATGCTCTTTGGCCTCTTTGGCCAATTTCAGGCCACATTTTCTCATTCAAGGTGAGCTTAGATTGTAGGAGTTGCTCCAAAGGCCCTTGCTTCTTTTTGTTAAGCCCTCCTTCATGGGCTAATAAAGATCCCAAGAATTGGTTAATTGTTATTGACTCCAAGTTTTATGAGTCATGAATTGTCACAATGATTTATTCAAACTTGGAATTTAAGGAATAGAGAAAGTTTTTTCTACCACATGGGCATTATCTAAGTCATTACCATATATTTTTTAAATTGATTAATAATGACCTACACCGTTGAAAAATAATTAGAAATTGATTCAAATTCTTTCACGTGCAACCTTTCAAACTTTCCTCCAATGTTTGAAAGACGGTCCTTTTTCACCTTATCAACTTCCTTTGGAAAGTTTTTTAAGAATCTTCCATGTATGCTAGTTTGAATGAAGTTGCATTTGCAACTTTCTCGAATATATTTTCATCCAAACCTTGATATTTAAGGTAAGAATTTGTTGATATTTCTTCTGAGTCTTTTGCAAGGCTTCCTTTTGATTTGGAGTCAAAGATGCTTCATGTGACTCCTTATAACCTCTCTCCACAATCTTCATCCATCTTAGGATCCAAGTAATGCCTTTTGGGATCCAAATAATGCCTTTATTTGAATACTTCAATTATCAAAATTTTCTTTGATAAGTTGGGGAATTTGGAATGATTTGATCCAGATGGCAATAGTCATTCTCAGTACAAACTGATATGCTCTAATACCACTTTGATAGGAATTAGTAGGCCTTTCCTCACTTGCAATCCCAAACACTCACACTAATCAAAGAAAGTGACTCACACTCACAAAACCCACAAAGAAAGAGTGTGGAAGAGGAAGAGTAAGAGAACTCTTTGAGATTGACGGGTGCATGAGGTATATATACTATACCATCAAATCTTTTAACTCCCAAGACATTTATTTTCTAAACTCATACGTCTATAAAAACCCACATATAACTTCGGGAAACCCCAACATCCATTTAGTAAAATCTTGTTTAATATATAAAACTCACATTTATTAATGAAAGTTTGATAAAAAAAAAAAAAAACAAACAAGTTTAATACTTCTAACAAAGGGGGCAACCCTTGGCTCTGCGCTGCCCTTATGTAAAACAATGATGGGCTCCCTCACCTCATCAATCAACTACTATAATGACTTCAAACCCTGCACATTAAATAAAAATCAAAACCATAAAAACCAAAAGAAAAATTAAGGGCTAATGGGGAAAATGAAAATGAAGAATGACAATAGAGACTACTCACTGCTGGAATTCTATGTTAATGAATGAAGCCGAAGGGTTGGCTATCATCCCAAATGCAGTTGTAGAAAGAACCATGGTAGCACCATTCCGGGAAGGCCTAGAAACTGAAGTAAGTGCACGATCAACAATCTTTATTTGAATTGTCTGGCCGGGTTTGCAAGTTCTAGGGTGAGCCGCGCTTATGCACCGCACTAAATACCGTCTCCCACAGGCGGCACCATTGTCCCATATCCCCTCACCGGCCGACGCAAACAGGTTGCTCGAGGGGAACTGTGAAGCATCATTTCCATAACAGGCTGTGGCTGTGTAATAAGAAAAAAAAAAAAAAAATAAACAGTTCAAAGTTTTGAATCACAGTAGTTATGGAAGTTATTTATGAAGTTACATTTGATTTATCCAGTGTCACTTACGTAAATGGATGGGGTTTATATTGGGCAGCTGTGCCAACAATCATGCATGAGAGAGATAAAAAAGCGCTGCNTCGAGCAACCTGTTTGCGTCGGCCGGTGAGGGGATATGGGACAATGGTGCCGCCTGTGGGAGACGGTATTTAGTGCGGTGCATAAGCGCGGCTCACCCTAGAACTTGCAAACCCGGCCAGACAATTCAAATAAAGATTGTTGATCGTGCACTTACTTCAGTTTCTAGGCCTTCCCGGAATGGTGCTACCATGGTTCTTTCTACAACTGCATTTGGGATGATAGCCAACCCTTCGGCTTCATTCATTAACATAGAATTCCAGCAGTGAGTAGTCTCTATTGTCATTCTTCATTTTCATTTTTCCCCATTAGCCCCTTAATTTTTCTTTTGGTTTTTATGGTTTTGATTTTTATTTAATGTGCAGGGTTTGAAGTCATTATAGTAGTTGATTGATGAGGTGAGGGAGCCCATCATTGTTTTACATAAGGGCAGCGCAGAGCCAAGGGTTGCCCCCTTTGTTAGAAGTATTAAACTTGTTTGTTTTTTTTTTTTTTTTATCAAACTTTCATTAATAAATGTGAGTTTTATATATTAAACAAGATTTTACTAAATGGATGTTGGGGGTTTCCCGAAGTTATATGTGGGTTTTTATAGACGTATGAGTTTAGAAAATAAATGTCTTGGGAGTTAAAAGATTTGATGGTATAGTATATATACCTCATGCACCCGTCAATCTCAAAGAGTTCTCTTACTCTTCCTCTTCCACACTCTTTCTTTGTGGGTTTTGTGAGTGTGAGTCACTTTCTTTGATTAGTGTGAGTGTTTGGGATTGCAAGTGAGGAAAGGCCTACTAATTCCTATCAAAGTGGTATTAGAGCATATCAGTTTGTACTGAGAATGACTATTGCCATCTGGATCAAATCATTCCAAATTCCCCAACTTATCAAAGAAAATTTTGATAATTGAAGTATTCAAATAAAGGCATTATTTGGATCCCAAAAGGCATTACTTGGATCCTAAGATGGATGAAGATTGTGGAGAGAGGTTATAAGGAGTCACATGAAGCATCTTTGACTCCAAATCAAAAGGAAGCCTTGCAAAAGACTCAGAAGAAATATCAACAAATTCTTACCTTAAAATATCAAGGTTTGGATGAAAATATATTCGAGAAAGTTGCAAATGCAACTTCATTCAAACTAGCATACATGGAAGATTCTTAAAAAACTTTCCAAAGGAAGTTGATAAGGTGAAAAAGGACCGTCTTTCAAACATTGAGAGGAAAGTTTGAAAGGTTGCACGTGAAAGAATTTGAATCAATTTCTAATTATTTTTCAACGGTGTAGGTCATTATTAATCAATTTAAAAAATATATGGTAATGACTTAGATAATGCCCATGTGGTAGAAAAAAACTTTCTCTATTCCTTAAATTCCAAGTTTGAATAAATCATTGTGACAATTCATGAATCATAAAACTTGGAGTCAATAACAATTAACCAATTCTTGGGATCTTTATTAGCCCATGAAGGAGGGCTTAACAAAAAGAAGCAAGGGCCTTTGGAGCAACTCCTACAATCTAAGCTCACCTTGAATGAGAAAATGTGGCCTGAAATTAGCCAAAGAGGCCAAAGGCATGGACGTGGTCGACAAATATCTAGAGGATCCATAGGGAGGAATGAGCATAACTCTCCCAATTATAGGAAAAAAATTCAAAGTTCTCAGTCAACTAGAGAGCGTGGAAGAGGAGGTTTCTCAAGGCCATATCGAAGAAGGTATGACAAGTCTAATGTTATGTTATAATTTGTATATAAAAAATGGCCATTATGCTTTTGTAAAAAAATGTATACATTTTATACATTGAATATGAAATAAAGTTAAATCACCTATAACTAAGTGTGATTTTGGATTAACTTTTTGCTAAAAACCTATTTACTTATCTTTTGAAAGAAAATTAGTAAAATTATAATTGTACTTTTAAAAAAATTGAGACTTTTAAAAAAGCTATTGTTTACAAGAAAAAAACCTTATTACAACGAAAAAAGTCTTTGCAATAACAACTAAGTGGTTGAAATAAGGTGCTATTGTAATAACAAAAAAAATCGATGCGAGTCATTGTAATAAAGTTTGAGGCAATAGATTTATGTAACACTAAATTTTGTTGCAATAAATTTCACATATTTTGCAACGATTAGGTCGATACAATAAGCTATTACTTCAATAACCTCATTGCAATAGGTTGAGGTTTTTTTTTTTTTTTTAATAAATAATTTTTACATTAATTTTTTCATTAACCTGTTTTGCAATTCGAACACCATATCTAGGAACAACACTAACAAGATAGAGATACACATAAAAGATTCAAAAGTTAAAGTAGTTCATCTCAATAGATATGTCAAAAGATATAAATATATACAATTATATACTACTTGTTGAGTTTACATTCAGGCACATAGTTTCGAAAAGTATGTAAAAATCAATACAACATGTAAGAAAATTTTATTCCAAAAAATGCTATCCAAGCATGCTTCATGACTATTTCATTGACTTCCACCTATTTCAGAAAAAGAAAATAAGTATAAAATTGAAAGATACCATATATATGTGTGTGTGTGCGCGCGCGCGCGCACGCAACACAATGACACCAATATACACCATCACTATCTCAAAAGAAAAGAAAAAAGAAAAAAGAAAAAAGAAAACATCATTACTACTTGAAGACTAAACAAACAAAGAAAAATCAAATTAAAATTTAAAAAGAATCAAAAGATTACTTGAAAATCAAAGAGAAAATCCTTAAACCAATTATCAAAACAACAAAGAAAATCGAGAAATAGATATCGAGTCTCTCCAAGTAGACTATGAAAGAGAGAATAAAATTGGAGTCAATAGATATGAGAGAGAGAGAGAGAGAGAGAGAGAGAGAGACGTAAATTTGAGAGATAAAATTTGAAGTTAGTAGATAAATTTGAATTTTGAGATAGGTGTAGGTAAGAGAAAGAGGGAAATTAAGATGTTAGAGAGAGAGAGAGAGAGAGAGAGAGAGAGAGAGAGAGAGAGAGAGAGAGAGAGATGAGATAAAAATAAAATAAAAAGAAAAAAAGGGAGATAGATATGGGTGAGAGAAAAAAAAAAGTAGACATGGGTGAGAGTGGAAACTAAGATTTAAAAAAAAAAATTTAAATAGTGCAAAATTTCTCAAATTTTCCCACTACTCAATTATTCTATTACATCAAAGTAATTTTTTTTTTTGAGAAACACATCAAAGTAGTTAGATATGAAATAAGGATTTAACCTATCATAACAATATAGTTTGATATGAAATAAAATATTACCTATTGCAACAACATATTTCAATATGTAAAATAAGGGTTAACTATTACAACAACACCTTTAGATGTAACATAGTAATTCTTGCTACAATCTCAAGTTTATAATGCAATAAATTTAAGTTACTATTACAACAACAAAAAATCTTAGAGATGCAATAATATATATATATATATATAACTATATTATTATGTTTTATTGCAATAAAATTTGTTGTAATAGGTCTCTTTTTTTTTTTTTTTTGGTAGTATACATAAGCAAATAAGAAAAAAAAAAACTTTAAAAAAAAAAAACTAATCCAAACCCATACAATATATACACATTTAAGACTGAAATATAAAATGATAGATAAAGAAAAAAAAAAGTAAATAATTAGGAAGAAAACCTATAATGAACTTAGAAAAAAAAAAAAAAACTACTCAACATTAGTAGTCAACACTGAAAACATTTATATTTGAGAATTGCTTGTCAAGTTGACAGATAGTGTCAGGGACGGAGGCATACTTGGGCTTTGAGGGCAATGGGCCCCCCTCAAATATTTTTTTTTAAATTACTAGTATAGATATAGGTACTATTTTTAGCAATTTTATTATTTAAATTACATCCCCACCCCCCCAAAAAAAAAATATAGTTGATTCTTTTAAAAGTAATGTTATAATCACAAACTTTTTTACAACATTTTTACAAACTGTTAAGATACAAATTATTACTAGTTCACATTTGGGCTCGTCACTTACATCACTTTTTTACTTACCAACATCATATTAGTAATTTGTAAAAAAAAAATTGTAACTCTAACATTTTTCCTCTTTTTAAAGACTATAAAAAAATTTATATATCTAAAATCTAAAACAAAATATACAAGTCCAAAACAATTAATCCAACAACAAAAATTGACAATAACAAAACTAAAAAAAAATAAAAATAAAGCTCAATCAATCAATTTTACCTATCAAAGACACCAAAAAAATAAATAAAATAAAAACACTTGGCAACTAAGAAGCAACAAAGCTAGAGAACAGCAATAGAGTTGCCCCCTAACTTCAAGTCCTAGTTCCGTCCTTAGATAGTGTCATTAGTATTTACAATATAAAAATAATATATAGCACATAAACATATATATTGAAAATGAGTTAAAGGAATTAATTTTATAATTTTATAATAAAAGTTTTCTGAATGAATTAGATATAGGTTCAACTCAGTAGGATGGTATATATGGGTTTGACCTAATTGTGTCATATGAAAATCGGGTGCAAGTCAGAAACTCATTTGATTAAAACAAGTTGCGCACTGTTCCTATTATCCATTCCCTTTTTTTCTTCAAGGTTGGGGCAGATTGATAGGTGTGGATCCAATTTTGCAAGCTTACATGGGCAATCCCATTCCTTGCGCACAATAGTGTCATAAACTAGAGAAATTGTTCGTACACACACTCATTGATATTCATTCCATAACAGAATGTTTATAATTTTACACACGATGTACACAATTTTTATTCATGTTTAAATTTAAACCATGAAATATTGGATGATTTATGAACAATGTGAAATATAAGGAGTGTACGAGAATTGATGATCCCATAAACTTCTTGAACAAAATAAAATGGAGTACGATGTATCAAGATTGGAAGTTTCAGAAAATCAACTTTACTTTATGTGTTGGGGTTCATGCATCTACGTATGGTTGTGAACTTGGTTTTCTGCTTTGATTCGCCTTATGAAAATCTCTCTATAACTTCCCTCCAACCTCTAATATCTAACCTGACTGAACCTGAATTCTCCATATACGAACTTGTTTCGAGCGTTCCCCGACCATGCTGTTGTTGCCGATTGAGCACTGGCATCCTTTACTTAATTGCTGACTAAAATGTCTATTTGGCTAAAAGCTATTGATTTTTAACTTTTTACTTTTTGTCTCAGATTTTTTTTTTTTTTATAATTAAAAAAATTAATGTTACCTTTAGTTTTTTGTTACATATTTAACATAAAAACTACCAAAAATTATATCTTCTGTATTGAACTGTGCAAATAAGCTACATAATAAACTATGAGATACCAAAACGGT
Organism: Quercus suber; assembly: GCF_002906115.3. Taxonomy (NCBI): domain Eukaryota; kingdom Viridiplantae; phylum Streptophyta; class Magnoliopsida; order Fagales; family Fagaceae; genus Quercus; species Quercus suber. The sequence continues at coordinate 112,419 of NW_027069990.1, forward strand.
TGTTGTCTTGTGGCTGCGCTATATCGGCAGCTTACAACTTTGTTAAGCTAGCTAGCTATATGTTGAAGCGATGGATTATAAGTTTATTTGTATAAGAAACGTCAGGGAATGAAAATATTGAAACACATCATTGTCTTAGACATTTACAACACAATGTTATTGGATTGATGGAAAATTCGAAGAGTAACATTTGACAAAGATTACGAAGTTGGAAACTGCGGTTTTAACTTTTAACGTTAGAATGGGCCGCATACGGCAAATAATCGGAAATGGGACAAGCAAAAGTGCCCGAAATTTTGACTAACAACATTATTTTGGCTGTATTATTTTCTTTTAAATAAATCTTTTTAATTCGTTTTTTATTTTGTATTTTATTGACAACGTTGCTCTTCATGATATATTTCTCACGAGAAAATTCCTATAAATAAACCTTTTAACCTTCTGCCATATGAACTCTCCGATTATTTTGTTGAAAAATCTTATATAAGGATAGTTTTTCATATTTTTTAATATTTGGTAGTATAAAAACAAAAAACCCAATTAAAAATTATCTTTTGTGAACAAAAAATCCCAATTAAAAATGTTTAAAGAAAATATGGATAGTTGACCTTTTTTAACTGTTAGATCTCATAAATATCTATGATCTAAAAATTGTGTAGCTCTTCAGGAATCTTAGATTTTATAAAAATATCTTATGAAAATAAATTTAAGTGAGATAAATTATAAGTACCAAAATATTATAGTCACTAGCCATTTTTTGCTTCTCTTTCACCTTATTTTCTCTCTTTTTCTCTTTCCATAGTTGCAGATTCACCAAGAGTGAAAAGATTATCAACATTATCCAGATTCACAGCGGAAGAATAATGTGGCTGAAGCTGTTGAAGATGAGAGGGATCCAAGTGAAAGAAAAAAAGTAAAATTTTAAAGAGTTAGAATTTGAAGACAAACGAACGTTAGCGTTAAAAAAAGAAAAAATAAAAGAGATGCGTGTCATAATAAAACAGGTGAAGCACAATGTGAGACACAGAAGTTGAAACAGAGGATGTGCATCCCATATTTTGAAAATCCAAACCATTGAATTACATGTTTTATATATTCTTAACATGTATGCCAATTTTTATATCAATTGGATATTATTTACTATTCGATTCATAAGCTTATCTTGTGTGAATTATTTTAAACTACAAAAACTTAAATTTAAACAATTAATTAATGATATGACTATTGATTTTTGATCACGGACAAAATGGGCTTCTGCCCTTTTCAAGAAAATTATATAGGGAAATGCCTCCCTTTCCAAACTAAATAGAAAAATGCCCCTCTTTTAAAACTCGATTTTTGATAAATTGAGTTAAACCCTATAGTGGCATTTTTAAGAAGGCTATAGTGACGTTTTAAAGACCTATAGTGACGTTTTTTAACTCGACTTCATTGAAATCGAGTTATAGGCAATGAAATCGACCTATAGTAGCATTTTTTTTACCTATTACTCGATTTCTTTGAAGTTGAGTTAAAAAACGTCACTATAAGTTTTTAAAACGTCACTATAGGCTCCTTAAAACGCCACTATAGGGCTTCAAAATTTTTTTTTTTCTAACTCGATTTATCAAAAATCAAGTTTTAAAAGAGGGGCATTTGCCTATTTAGTTTGGGAAGAGGGCCATTTACCTATATAATTAGCCCGAAAAGGTCAGAAGCCCATTTTGTCCTTTTGATCACTTTGAAATTTTGTAAACATGGAGAATATAAGAAGATAATGTAATTCAAATTTCGTCAAAATATGCATTCAACTAAAAAATATTGAATGGTATAGAGGATTTGTATTTATTAATTTGAATACACATCCCCTACCATTTTTTGTGTACCGTTCTATATTCCATTAATCACAACTTGCTATGTGCATAATTTTTTTTTTCCATTTTCAATTCCATGAAAAAAAATTTATGGTTAAGTCATTATTATTCTCTAAAAATTAGTAATTTAAGGCATTAACTCTTTTGATTAAAAGGAAAAAATGGAAAAAAAAAATGTAGCTTTAACTATCCAAATTCCATGTCATCATCTTCTTCCTCTCTCCCATCAACGATGTAATAATTTCCCGTCTACCTTGCTTTTGTGTATACAAATCATATCCCACAAGACAGATGTTGGCTGTAAACATTGTAGAGGTTAGCAATTATTTTTTTATTTTTTTATTTTTTTTTTAGATGAATGGCAAAAAATTAAATTGTTATTTTGAAGTGTGGGGAGCATTGCAGTAACACCCATATCATTAAGGACATTTGTAGGGGTAAAGGCCCAAATCCGGTTTTGGGCCTTAGATGAGAACATGGGTGAGCCGAGGATGATTAAATAGTAGTAAACGGTTTAAGCTCCGAGCTTCATGAGTATGATATGAATGGAAGGGTGGTCCAAGGAGGGATACCTCCTCCGATAAGCTAAACACGGATCTGATGTAAATCCTAATGATCAAGGCAACCTTCTAGGAAGCTCTAATGCTAGGGACGTGCACTGTAAACGTACAAGAAAGATGGGAACTCAAAAATATCCAAGGGAAAGCTGCTACCACCGCATTGAATGCTCTGTAGCTAACTCTCTAGCCGCATTAATGAGAAAGTGGTCGCTGAATAGTACTATTTCAGCCTTACAACCACCCCTAAAGACTTCTAGAGGAGGCTGATGGGACAAGTATCAGCATAAGCAACCAACCGTACACGTGTAGGACCAAAATTAGAGAAGAAACATAGTATAAATTAGTGGGGAGGCTCCAAAGGAAACCCATTAAATTGTTTTTATCCTGAAATGAATCGGTTCTTTGACTCACTCTCTACAAATTTATTGTACTGAGCTCATTGGGCTGATATTCCTTACATTTTGGGCTTGGATTGTAAAACGTGACCTTACAACATTAAATTGTTAGCCCTCTATTTAATTTTTGAATGTCTCAAAATGAAGTCTTCTTTCCAAAATTAATAAATAAAATTTTTATTTTACCCCTACTTTATTTAAAAGTCAATAACATTCTTTCTTTTCTTTTCTTTTAAAAAAAAACATTTTTTCTCTATTGTTTAAATTAATAAGGATAATTTTGAAAATTTATACATTTTTACCAGATACAGAATGCATTAAATGATATTTCTTTCAAAAGTTTAATTTTCCAAACATAACCAACAATTTGAGATGAAGGGAGTAGTTAATTGAGTTTAAATTCTATTATATATTTAAACTCTCAATTAGAATCTTGTCAAGGGTTAGGCCTTTTTGAATTTACACCACTGTCAGTTTTTTTAAGACCTCCTCTCCTCTCCCTGTATGTGTATATGTTAAAATACTTAGTATTCTCAAAAAAGAAAAAAACTAGTGAGTTAATCCTACATTGGAAAATGAGTGTGCATTAAAGAGGTTTAAAGTATGTGTTGTGTATACAAGAGTTAAGCCATTTTAGATATATACCACTGTCAGTTTTTTTAAGACCTTCTTCTCTCTCCTCGTGTGTGTGTGTGTGTGTGTGTGTGTGTGTTAAAATACTTAGGGCACGTTTGGTACATTAAATGTAGATTATAATAGAAATAGTAATTTTTATTACCGGGAATAAATATGTTGTAATGGAATAACTAAACATTTTCATGAATTTGATTGTAAATTGTAACATTAGAATAAAGTTTAGGATATATTTTAGGAAATATCTTACTCATAAAATTATATTTCTTAGAAAATAATATTTTTAAATTTGAGAGAGATATAAGTTATTTTTTTGAAGATTTTTTTTTTCCATAAATTGTTAAGTGGATATGGAAAGTTTGTTTATTTAGAAATATATTAATGCTAGAAATGATTACAACTACTAAGGAATAGCTATTACAACCCTTTTAGAGAAAAATAATTATTCTTCATTTTAAAGAATAGCTATTCATAAGGAATGACTATTCATTCTAATAAAAACATAAACAAACTACTGAATAGCTAAACCATATGAATAACTATTACATTGCAGTGCATATTACAGTCTACCAAATATGCCATTAGTATTTTTTTTTTTTTTTAAATCTTGCCACATCAATTTTTTTCTTTAATTAACAAAATAGATAGTTTCATATATAAACACAATCAATATATACATATATATATATATATATATATACGTAGGGATATTGGGCCTAGGAGCTCATTTTATATGTATATATTAGGCTTAGAGCCCAAGCCGAGGACTAGGGGACGTTCGAGGATGAGTAAAAGTTGTCAAGGGAGTCCGTATTGGTAGAAGAAGAAGTTGGTTGCAATCATAATGGCCTAGGAGGGTGGTCCGAGGATGAATGCCTCCTCAACAAAATATGGCCGAGGTCCGAATTGATAGTCTGTCGTCTAGGGGAACATTCTAGGAAGTTCTATTGGTACGGATAAGTATTGTAGAAGTATATGACAGGGGGTGGGGAGTCCTAAAATATTTAAAGGGAAAGCTACTACCACCGCATTAAATACTTTGCAGCTAACTTTCTAACCACATTAATGTGGAAGTGATGCATGAACAATGGTTTTCAACCTTACAGCTACTATATGAAGACTTACGGAAGGTGCTGATGAGACAAGTATCAACACCAACCATCTAGCTTGCACATGGAAGGTAAAGATAAAAAGGGAAGAGAGTATAAAAGAAGAAGGAAGCAATGGGAGAAAGTGATCGAGACATCAATAAAGAAACACTGTAGCAATAAAAAACCAAACTTGTAATCAAACTTAAGATCAATATATAAGAACTGATCTCCTCGGACGGTGCCGAGGATGATTTTTTGTAGTTAAAACTTGTCTATCTTCTATTTCTTGTCATTCGAATCTATCTTATAACTTGTTGTCCAACTCATTCTAGCTCAGTTTTCCAACTCATTCTCTACAAATTTATTGTTTTGGGCTTTTTGGGCCTAAGTCAATCCATCTTTTGGGCTAGGAACTCAAATATGGTCCTTACAATATATATATATATATATATATTAAAGATTACCATAAATATCTATAAAAGCACAATCATAATAAATACATATTAATAACTTCCATTATTATCAACATTCATATATTATATTATAAAGAAATATTCTACGTGAAACTTGGGTTAGGTTTTCATCTTTATTCTGCCAATCCATGCCTCTTGCTCTTAGTCCCAGTTTCTTGGATATATACTATTGTCAATTTCTTTAAGATATTCTCTCCTCTCCTCATGTATGTGTATTAAAATACTTAGTATTCTTAAAATAAATAAATAAAAGAATCTTGCCACGTCATTTTTTTCTTTAATTAACAAAATAAATAGTTTCATATATAAACACAATCAAAATAAATATATATTAAAGATTACCATAAATATCATCATAATAAATATCTTTAAAAGCATAATCATAATAAATACATATAAATAATTGCCATTATTATCAACATTCATATATTATATTATAAAGAAATCTTCTACGCAAAACTTGGGTTAGGTGTTCATCTTTATTTTGCCAATCCGTGCCTCTTGCTCCTAGTCCCAGATCAGTTTCACGATATCATGTATGTTTTCTATTTGAATTACCTAAAGAAAGAACATAATGAGTTTCTTGTATCCATTTTTTTTCTTGTCAGTAATTTTCAAATAGAGAGGACAAGAGGTTTTTTATTTTACATTCCATCACTTACGGAGGTGGATCTATGAATGTTAGTTGTATCTTCCACTTACAATTTATTAACCCAATAATTGTGACACTTTTTTTTTTTTTGCTAAACAACTGTGAAACTTCTTGTTAAAAACATTGTATATATAGCATTACTGTTTTCAAAAACTTTTATTGAAAGGAATGTACAATAAACCCTCTTGTCCTATTCCTCCATTTCTCAGATCGGATTGTTATTTAATAATTCTTTAATACAGTTCTATATTTTTTAGAAAATTCAATTTTGCATCATATATATATATATATATCATATATTTATAATAATATATTAATTTAAGTTACCTCTCTCACCCATGTCTATCATTTTTTTTTCTCATTTCAATTTCTCACTCTCACCCACACTTCTCTCTCTCCCCCCCCCCCCCTCTTTTTTTTTCTCATTTTAGTTTCCCTCTCTCTCTCTCTCTCTCTCTCTCTCTCTCTCTCTCTCTTCTTCTATTTTTATTTTATTTTTTTCACGTCTTAGTTTCCCTCTTTCTCTTACCCATGCCTGTCTCAATATTCAAATTTATCAACTAAGTACAAATTTCATCTCTCAAATTTCCATCTTTCTCTCATATCTACTAACTCCAAATTTTCTCTCAAATTTTAGTCTCTCTTTCATAATCTACTTGGAGAGACTCGATCCCTATTTCTCGAATTTCTTTGTAGTTTTGATCATTGGTTTAAGAATAATCTCTATTACTTTCAAGTAATCTTTTAGTTCTCTTTAAATTTTAATTTGATTTTTCTTTGTTTGTATAGGCTTCAAGTAGTAATGGTGATTTTGTTTTGGAGAATTAGTGATGGTATATATTGGTGTCACCGTGTTGTATATATAGCACTTTTCAACTTTATACTTATTTTCTTATTCTTTTTTCAGAGTTTGTTGATATTTCTTCTGAGTCTTTTGCAAGGTTTCCTTTCGATTTGGAGACAAAGATGCTTCATGTGTCTAGTTTCTCATAACCTTTCTCCACAATCTCCATACATCTTGGGATCCAAGTATGCCTTTGGGATCTAAGTAATATCTTTATTTGGATGCTTCAATTATCCAAATTTCCTTTGATAAGTTGGGGAATTTGGAATGACTTGATCCCAATGTCAATAGTCATTCTCTCTACAAACTGGTATGCTTAAATTTTACCACTTTGATGGGAATTAGTAGGCGCTTTTCCTCACTTGCAATCCCAAAATCTCACACATCAGCCAAAGAAAGTGACACACTCACAAACACACAAAAGAAGAGAGTGTGGAAGGGGAAGAGTAAGAGAACTCTTTGAGATTGACAGATGCAGAAGGTATATATATTATATACCATCAAATCTTTTAACTCCCGAGACATTTATTTTCTAAACCCATACATTTATAAAAACCCACACATAACTTCAATAAACCCCCAACATGCATTTAGTAAAATCTTGTTTAATTTATTAATGAAACTTTAATTAAAAAAACAAACAACTTTAACTTCTAACAAAGAGGGCAACCCTTGGCTCTGCTATGCCCTCATGTAAAACAGTGATGGGCTCCCTCACCTCATCAATCAAATGCTATATTGACTTCAAACCCTGCACATTAAATAAAATCAAAACCTTAAAGACCAAAAGAAAAATTAAGGGGCTGATGCAGAAAAGTGAAAATGAAGAATGACAACAGAGACTCACTGCTGGAATTCTATGTTAATGAATGAAGCCGAATGGTTGGCTATCATCTCAAATGCAGTTGTAGAAAGAACCAAGGTAGCATCATTCTGGGAAGGCCTAGAAACTGAAGAAAGTGCACAATCAACAATCTTTACTTGAACTGTCTGGCCGGGTTTGCAAGTTCCAGGCTCAGCCGCGCTTATGCACCGCACCAAATACTGTCTCGCACAGTCGGCACCAAAGTACCCTATATCCTCGTTGACCGATGCGAACAGGTTGCTCGAAGGTAACTGTGAAGAATCATTTCCATATAACAGGATGTGGCTGTGTAGAAAGAAAAATAAAATAAACAGTTCAAAGTTTTGAATCGCAGTCATGGAAGTTATTTATGAAGTCACATTTGATTTGTCCAGTGTCACTTACGTAAATATGGGCTTTTTATTGGGCAGCTGGCAGCTGTGCCAACATCGGCATGAGAGAGACAAAAAAACGCTGCCAAATAGGCTTTGAAAGAAAAGTTGAAGCTTCGCCATTCCTTCAAAGAGACTGAGAGGGAAATTTTAGGAAAATCGTTTCCTTTGTGAATACCAATGAGAATAATCTCAGAATTTGTTCAAAGGATCGATGCAAAGTTAACTTAATCAGGTATTTTGAGCCAATAAGTCTAGATGTAATACGTCTGGTATGGGACCGTATCCTTGCCTATGATTCCTGCCTTTGGAAAGAACACAATGAAAACAAAGATACTCATAGAATTAGTGATAAACTAGTTACTGACATTTGGCATCACTAGCTACTAAAACACTGCAGCTCTGTCAAAGTAACAACCTCCCTAATTTGCAATGGAAAATAACTTATTAAACCCTCAAAAAAAAGGAAAAAACAACTTCAACACAGTAGTAACAACACGGGAAGTACTATATTCAGCCTAGAAATAATAATAATATTATCAATAAACATTTGTCTTATAGGTTCCAATTAGCATAACTAGCAAAATTTTCTGTTGTTAAATAAAGATTTGAGGTTTGAACCCAACTTGCATAAAAAATTGATTGGTGTTTTAGTTTGATGAAAAACGAAAATCATCACCATAATTTAAATTCTATGTCTACCAATTTAGGAATCACAACAAATGGGCAAAGCAGGCCACTAGATCATACATCAAAGTGTAATCAGGCATTGACCCTATTTTTGGAAGTGAATTATGAATGATGGTGGGTTTTTGTTAGCTCAATCGGTAAATTTTTTTAATTTTATTTTTCCTTATCAAAAAATTAAAAATATATTATGAAGAGTGACGTTGTCAATTTAAAAAAAAAATTATTTAAAATGATAAAACACAGCCAAAATAATCAGCCATCCCATCTTCAATTATCTGTCGTCCGCTTCTAAGTTTTGACATTAAGGGTCCGTTTGGTGGGGGAGTGGAAAAGTGGGAGAATAGAAAATGGTGGAAGGATAAAAAAGTGGGAGGATAAAAAAGTGAGAGGATAAAAAAGATTTTAATTTTCCTCATTTTTGTTTGGTTGGGAGGAAAAAGTAGAGGGATGGAAAAAGTGAGTTTATATAAATTTACTTATCTACCCTTGTTAAAAAATGATGCACAATTAAAATAAAAAAACAAG
>NW_027069990.1:121395-191342 GCF_002906115.3 Quercus suber
TAATGCTGAAAGAAAGTGCACAATCAACAATCTTTACTTGAACTGTCTGGCCGGGTTTGCAAGTTCCAGGCTCAGCCGCGCTTATGCACCGCACCAAATACTGTCTCGCACAGTCGGCACCAAAGTACCCTATATCCTCGTTGACCGATGCGAACAGGTTGCTCGAAGGTAACTGTGAAGAATCATTTCCATATAACAGGATGTGGCTGTGTAGAAAGAAAAATAAAATAAACAGTTCAAAGTTTTGAATCGCAGTCATGGAAGTTATTTATGAAGTCACATTTGATTTGTCCAGTGTCACTTACGTAAATATGGGCTTTTTATTGGGCAGCTGGCAGCTGTGCCAACATCGGCATGAGAGAGACAAAAAAACGCTGCCAAATAGGCTTTGAAAGAAAAGTTGAAGCTTCGCCATTCCTTCAAAGAGACTGAGAGGGAAATTTTAGGAAAATCGTTTCCTTTGTGAATACCAATGAGAATAATCTCAGAATTTGTTCAAAGGATCGATGCAAAGTTAACTTAATCAGGTATTTTGAGCCAATAAGTCTAGATGTAATACGTCTGGTATGGGACCGTATCCTTGCCTATGATTCCTGCCTTTGGAAAGAACACAATGAAAACAAAGATACTCATAGAATTAGTGATAAACTAGTTACTGACATTTGGCATCACTAGCTACTAAAACACTGCAGCTCTGTCAAAGTAACAACCTCCCTAATTTGCAATGGAAAATAACTTATTAAACCCTCAAAAAAAAGGAAAAAACAACTTCAACACAGTAGTAACAACACGGGAAGTACTATATTCAGCCTAGAAATAATAATAATATTATCAATAAACATTTGTCTTATAGGTTCCAATTAGCATAACTAGCAAAATTTTCTGTTGTTAAATAAAGATTTGAGGTTTGAACCCAACTTGCATAAAAAATTGATTGGTGTTTTAGTTTGATGAAAAACGAAAATCATCATCATAATTTAAATTCTATGTCTACCAATTTAGGAATCACAACAAATGGGCAAAGCAGGCCACTAGATCATACATCAAAGTGTAATCAGGCATTGACCCTATTTTTGGAAGTGAATTATGAATGATGGTGGGTTTTTGTTAGCTCAATCGGTAAATTTTTTTAATTTTATTTTTCCTTATCAAAAAATTAAAAATATATTATGAAGAGTGACGTTGTCAATTTAAAAAAAAAATTATTTAAAATGATAAAACACAGCCAAAATAATCAGCCATCCCATCTTCAATTATCTGTCGTCCGCTTCTAAGTTTTGACATTAAGGGTCGTTTGGTGGGGGAGTGGAAAAGTGGGAGAATAGAAAATGGTGGAAGGATAAAAAAGTGGGAGGATAAAAAAGTGAGAGGATAAAAAAGATTTTAATTTTCCTCATTTTTGTTTGGTTGGGAGGAAAAAGTAGAGGGATGGAAAAAGTGAGTTTATATAAATTTACTTATCTACCCTTGTTAAAAAATGATGCACAATTAAAATAAAAAAATGACAAGCAATTAAAAAAAAAACAATCACCCAAATTTATTAAACAATAAAAATTATGTCCAAGAAAAAAAATCATGTCTAATTAAATAAAAAAAAAAAAGAGTAGGAAAGTAGGCAGAAGGAAAAAAAGAAGAAGAAGAAGAAGAAGAAGACAATAGGACGAAATTAATGCAAGGGCAATTTTGTCATTTACACATAAAACTTCTCCCACACCATTTTCTCTCCATTTTGGAGAGACAAGTTTTAGGTGGGCCCGGGTGGAAAATGCATGGGCCCCACCAAAAATTTTCCTCTCCCTCCCTCCTTCCCAAACAACACCATTTCTCATTTTCTCTCCTATTTTCTCTCCAAATTTTTTCATCCTCCCTAAAATCCATCCATCCAAACATAGTGTAAAAGTTAAAACTGCCGCTGCCAACTTCGAAACCCTTGTCGAATAATTATACTCCAAATCTTCCACCAATCCAATAACATAGTGTTGTAATAATCTAAGACAATGATATTTGTCAATATTTCAGTCCCCAACATTTATTAAACTTAATTTAAAATTTAATCGTGAGAAATAAAGTGTCTAATGAAAAAATCAAAGCCTCCACCGCAATACATCTAAAACCAATTCATTGAAACTATATGCAAATTTTGCATTTGGATGGAAATTAGAAATTCTACTGTATTATTATGAGTTTTTTAATCTGATGACATTACACAATCTCCTTTAGAAGAAGAAATATGCTTTGAATTTTTCTTCTAAAATTCATTATAACAATTGAATCATAAAAAAGTGCAACTTCAATAATCTACAGGCATAATACTGTCTAAGTGCAAAAAGAAAAGGAATTAACAAGTGAATTGAGTTGAATTGTTGAATGACACTCAAGATGCTAATTTTGTTGTTAGAAAGACACTGATAGATCTCAATTTATTAAATTACCGATTATCCCAAAAGTATAAATTATTGTGATATGGTAAATTTAATTATTTGACCACAAAATTTCAAAACTCAAAATTAAAAACAACAGAGTAAATCAATAATGAGCTGAAAAAATAATAACAAGTATTGCCAATTTCTCAAATTTTCCCGCTACTCAATTATCCACCTCTATTACTACAAATTAAGTAGGTTGATGTGAAATAAGGATTTAACCTATTATAATAATAAAATTTGATATGAAATAAAAGATTACCTATTGCATGCAACAACATATCTTAATGTAAAATAAGAGTTAGCTATTATAACAACACATTTAGATGTAACATAGCAATTCTTGCTACAATCTCATGTTGATGCAATAAAATAAAGTTACTTTTACAACCAAAAAAACAACTTAGAGATGCAATAGTATATATATTACATTTTTTTTTTTTGGGTGCAATAATACTTATTGCAATAGGTCTTTTTACTTGTAGTATATATACATAAGAAAATAAGCGAAAAACTTAAAAGAAAAAAACTAATCCAAACCCATACAATATATAAATATGTAAGACTGGAATATAAAATGTTTGGTAAAGAAAAAAAATGTAAATAATTAATTAGGATGAAAACCTATAATGAATATAGAAAAAAAAAATACTCAACATTAGTAGTCGATCGATACTGAAAACATTTATATTAATTTGAGATTTGCATGCCAAGTTGACAATAGTGTCATTAGTGTCTACAATATAAAAAATTTAATATATAACACATAAACACACATTGAAAATGAGTAAAAGGAATTAAGTTTAAAATTTTATAATAAAAGTTTGGTGAATGGATTAGATACAAGTTCAGCCCAGTAGGATCGGGCATGGGTTTGACCTGATTGTGTCATATCAAAATTGGGTGCAAGTTAGAAACTTATTTATTTAAAACAAAATGCTCGCTATTTCTATTATCCATACCTTTTTTTTTTTTTTTTTTGATGGTCAGGGCAGATTGACCGACGTGGATCCAATTTTGCAAGGTTACATGGCAATCCTATTCCATGCGCACAATAAAAGTGTCATAGACTCTGGGGAATTGTTCATACACACACACATTGATATTCATTCCATATACAATTGTTTATAATTTTACACACGACGTACACAATTTTTATTCATGTCTAATTTTTTTTTTTTTTTTTTTTGGCTGAATGCATGTATGTGGTACCATGAACAATCAGCTGTGGAAAGGTGTTTGGTCTTTGAATTGTCCAAATAAAATCAAGAATCTAATGTGGCGAGCCTGTCGTAATTCTTTGCCTACGAAGGTTAACTTGGTACGACAAACTATCTTGAATAATCCAAGCTTTGACCGATGCCAGCAAGATGCAGAATCGACCATTCATGCTATTTGGTCCTACCCTGGACTCGATTTTGTTTGGTCAGACCCGACCCTGTAGAGTGCTAGACGAACCAGACAATTTGTGGACTTTAAGGAGCTGCTATCTTGGATGATTACTAATCATCAGGACCCAGAGTTGTTTGCAACTATCGCCTGGTCATTTTGGACACATAGGAATCAAGTACGCCTCTCACAGAATTGCTACAATCTCTCCCAAATAACTCAACTCGCAAAGGAACGACATGGCAAGTTTCTTGCAATGCAGCAACCTAGAACTCCGATCATTTCTCGCCCGTGTTAAGTGGCTCTCCCCCTCAGTTGATTGCCTCAAAATCAATTTCGATGGTTCCATTTTCAAAGCGGAGGAAATATCTAGTATTGGAGTCGCCATTCGAGATAGTCACTGCTTGGTCATTGGCTTGCTCTCCGAGAAGCTCCCAAGAGCTTACAATGCAGAAGCAGTGGAGGTGCTAGTTGCTGCCAGGGTGCTTATTTTTGCTAGGGAGATAGGTGTTGATAATATCATTTTGGAAGGGGAATCGAGCACTGTTATCAAAGCCTTGCAAGGGGAGGACCAGTCTCTTTTAGCTTGTGGCCTTTTGATTGAGGATGTCAAACTCCTGTCTAGATCTTTCTTTAAATTACTTTACTCTCATATTATGAGAGAAGGTAATAAATTAACTCATAGTTTAACATATTTTTTAGTTAGTGTTTTTAGTTTTGAGGTTTGGATGAAGTCTGTTCCTTCACCTCTTCTTACTATTTTTCAAGCTAACTTAGTCAAGATTTCTTAATAAGAAGAATTACAATTTTTCACCCTCAAAAAAAAAATAATAATAATAAACCATAAAATATTGAATGATTTATGGAAAATGTACTCTTTACTAGCATTAATGATCCCATAAACTTTTTAAACAAATAAAAAGGAGTACGACGTGTCAAGATTGGAAGCTTCAGAAAATTAACTTTAGTTTACGTGTTGGGGTTCACGCATCTACGTACGATTGTGAACTTGACTTTCTGCTTTGATTGGCCTTATGAAAATCTCTCAATAACTTCTCTCCAACGTCCAATATCTAACCTGGCTAAATTCAGGTTTAAACTTGAATTCTCCATGTACGAACTTATTTCGAGCGTTCCACGACCATGCTGTTGTTGCCGATTGAGCACTGGCATCCTGTACTTAATTACTGACTAAAATGTCTACTTGGCTAAAAGCTATAGATTTTTAACTTTTAACTTTTTGTCTTAAATTTTTTTTTTAAAAAAAATAAATTTAATATTACCTTTTAGTTTTTTTGTTACATATTTAACCTAAAAACTACCAAAAATTATATCTTCTGTATTGAACTATGCAAATGAGCTATAGAATAAACTATGAGATACCAAAACGGTTGTTGCCTTGAGGCTGCGCTATATGGCGGCAGCTTACCGAATTTTTTAAGCTCTAGCTAGCTGTGTTGAAGCAATGGGTTATAAGTTTATTTGTATAAGAAACGTCAGGGAATGAAAATATTGAAACACATCATTGTCTTAGACATTTATAACACAATGTTATTGGGATTGACGGAAAAAACATTTGACAAAGATTTCGAAGTTGGGAACTGCAATTTTAACTTTTAACATTAGAATGGCTTTCAAAAAAAAAAAATAACTTTTAACGTTAGAATGGACCGCAGATGGCAAATAATTGGAAATAGGACATGCAAAAGCGCCTGAAATTTCGACATAACAACATTATTTTGGCTGTATTATTTTCTTATAAATAATCTCTTTAATTCCTTTTTTATTTTTATTTTTAAAAATTGTCAACGTCGCTCTTCATGATATATTGCACACAAGAAAATTCCTATAAATAAACATTTTAATCTTCTGCCATATGGACTCTCCATTTATCTTGTTGAAAAATTTTATATAAAGATACTTTTTCGCATCACTAAAATTTTTCAGAAAATTACTCTATCTCACAACCAAAACAAAAAAAAAAACAAAAAACAAAAACAAAACAAAACGTTTTACAACCTTTTTTTCAAGATAGCTATCAAACATAGGAAAATGATATTCTTTTTTAGAAAATATTTTTGAAAAATAAATTATTTTCTTAGAAAACTTAAAAATTGAATCAAACATAACACAAGTATATAGTTTTCAAGATTATATATATTCTGATACGTGCATGGATTGAGTAAGTTGCATGGGTGCGGTCCCTGTAGCGAACGTGTAGAAGCTCTACTATTTGTGTTAAGCCAGTTGCTGTGTTTAAGGATTTTTGTTTCTTTTTTTAAGGGTTTAATAAGTTTTTTTTTTCCAATTTTTAATCTATACTGTTAATAAGGATTTTCTGTTTGGTTTTCAACATTTTGAGTACTAAATATCCTTACACAAATTCTTAAACTCTCTAAAAATACCCTTACCTTTGTAGTTAAATAATTTTAATTAAAAAATACAACTGGTTAAAAGAGTAATTTACTATTCTTAAGTTTTAGGCTTTTTTCTTTTATCTTCTCCATTCAGCCTAAAACTTATGATTCTATCTCTATCTCATTATTAACATAATTTCATGTTACCTTACCCCTCTTTCTATATATATATATATATATATAAACGGTTATTTATATATCATTTTTTAATATTATAACACTAAATCAAAAATATAAATACATAAAAAAATATTATTATTACACGCACAAAGTACGTGTGAAAATTCTAATTGTTAATTAAGGAGGTTGTTATCTTGACCGAGTCTCTTGCAGTGTTTTAAAAAGGTAGTTGTTAATTAAGGAGGTTGTTATCTTGACCGAGTCTCTTGCAGTGTTTTAAAAAGGTTAATGTAATTTTGACCAGGGGTAACAACTTGACCGAGTCTCTTGCAGTGTTAGTTATCTTGACCAGGGGTAACAACTTGCTTTAACAATAAACTAGTGATAAACTAACTAACCTTATCACATGCGCTTTACATTTGTGATGACACTCTTTTATTTATTATTATTTTGAGTTTAATGTAATTTTTCAATTTGAATTTATCTATTTTTAGTGAAGTTACACATGAATGACTTTTTAAGAAACTAAAATTTAGGATTTGAATTTGAGTAAATTGTTAGATTTAGTGTGTGCTAAATTTTAAGAAAAATGTATTAAACGTATGTGCGATATATTTAAATGATATTCCTAAAAATTAGAATACTCTCTATTTAAATATATCGCACATACGTTTAATACATTTTTCCTAAAAATTAACACATACTAAACTCATCCTAAATTTTAGTTTCTTAAAAAGTCCTTCCTTTGTAACCTTACTAAAAATAGATAAATTCAAGTTGAAAAATTACATTAAACTCAAAATAATACTCCCTCCGTCCCAATTTGTTTGTCTTGTTTGAAAAGTCAAAAATTTTAAGAGAACATCATTTATTGTCTTGTCTGCCTAATAAAAATGTCTAAGTTTACAAAACTACTTTTAAATAAATTTATCAGCATTTAAAAAAAATATATAGTTATTCTTAATGAGGCTACTAAAAAGGTGCAACAATTAGATTATTTTTTAAATATTTATTAGTTTTCTTTTCAAATAGTTTTAAAAATAAAGTAGGGGTATAATAGGAACATTAGTAAATTAATTACTTTTATTTTTAGACACAGGATAATATTTTGAAACATCCCAAAATAGAATAGAAGACAAACAAACTGAATGAAGGAAGTAATATATAAAAAGAGCATCATCGCAGGTGCGCGTGTGATGAGGCTAGCTATTATTAGTGGTTTATTGTTAAAGCAAGTTGTTACCCCTGGCCTGTATAAAGGTGGTGGTGGTATTCTTGAACTAATTCTATCATTTTATTTTTTAATTGTGTTCTTTACAAAGATAACACCTTACTAAGTTAACTTTACATCCTCTGACCAAGTTATTATAGATTATTCTCATTGGCATTTCACAACATATAGGACACGATTATTCTCATATTTCCCTCTTTTATCTCTTTGCAGGAATGGCCAAGCTTCAACTTTTCTTTCAAAGCTTGATTGTAATTCTAGCTGTGCTTTTCCATCTCTCTCATGCTGATGTTGGCACAGCTGCCCATTATAGAACCCCATATTTACGTAAGTGCATGGAATTGGACAAATGTGGCTCCAAAAAATAATTAACTTCCGTAACAGTTTTTCAGAACTTTGAAATTTACTCTGATTTTGGCACACAGCCACAGCCTGTTACGGAAATGATGCTACACAGTTCCCCTCGAGCAACCTGTTCGGTTCGGCCGGCGAGGGGATATGGGACAATGGTGCCGCCTGTGGGAGACAGTATTTAGTGCGGTGCATAAGCGCGGCTCACCCTAGAACTTGCATTCCAGGCCAAACAATTCAAATAAAGATCGTTGATCGTGCACTCAGTTCAGTTTCTAGGCCTTCCCGGCATGGTGCTACCATTGTTCTTTCTAAAACTGCATTTGGGATGATTGCCAAACCTAGCGCGACTGGCATTAACATAGAATTCACGCAGTGAGTCTCTATATTATTGTCTTTCTTCATTTCCACTTTTCACCATTATCCCTTTAATTTTTCTTTTGGACTTTATGGTTTTCAATTTTTTTTTCTTGTTCATATTGTATTTCTTCCCCTATATCCAATCTCTCATTTCCCTTTCCTTAAAATTGTCTTAATGGAGGAGGGGACTGTTTTGTTATTCTTCTTGACATTGGAAAATTTTATTTGATTTGCAGGGTTTGAAATGGACGTACAATATTTGATTAATAAGGTGGGAGAGCCCATCATTATTCTAGACAAGTGCAGAGGAAAGGGGTCGAGAGGAAGGTGGGAAATTTCCCCCTTGCTTGCCCTAAGGCCTAAATGTACTAACATAATGTGTTTCTTCATCATTTTTTTTATGTATTTGTTTGGTGTATCTCTTTTTTCATTTATACAATAAATGGACTTATTTTTTTTATATGTAAGCGTCAGTTATAAAAAAATAAAATAAAAAATAAAAGATAAAATCATTAGTATTTTATCAATATTGTCTTTTAAAGTTCAAAACCTATTAAAAAAAAATTAGAAAACATATTAAGAACCACGGATTTTTAATCGTAAAGTTAAAAAAGCATTATTATTACCTGCAAAGTGGTAAAAAAAATCTCGAATTAATAATTTAATGTAATAAATATTACATTATTAATACCTAATGAAATAATTTTTTCTTCATCAAGTTAGTCCATATCCTTTACACCATATGACAATTTGGTCTCTAATATTTTAATTATGTCAATTTAGTCCTTAACTTTTTCAGTGCTGTGTCAATTTAGTTCCGATCATTATTTCTTAGATGGAAAAATCTGATATGTCAAATGGAATAATAAAAAATGATTTTTCATGCCACATCAACTACAACCTGTACTGGCATGTTAATATATATATATATATATATATTTTTTTTTTTTATAACTCAAATTTTATGTACTCAAATTATATCACCCTTAAATTTGTAAACCACTTTTCAATTTGGTTTCTATTCTTTCCAATTGTGTCAATTTGGCCCTTAACTCTTTTCAGTGTCATATTAATTGGTCCTTATTGTTACCCCTAGATGAAAAAATCTGAAGTGTCAAACGGAATAATAAAAATGATTTTCCATGCCACATCAACTGTAAACTATACAAAGAAGTTTTTAGNAAACAACAATCATGAAATTCACATCCCAGGAATTCCTAGTGCAACTACTTTTGAAAGACTCAATTTTTGTTCTTCAAACAACAAGTCTCTTCTTCTGTGGTCTAAGGAACTCAAAAAGTGGTTTAGCCATTGTAGAGCCATAGTTATGATCTAGGACATTGGTTACTGGAGAGAGAGAGAGGAGAGAGAGAGAGAGAGAGAGAGAGAGAGAGGAGAGAGAGAGGAGAGAGAGAGAGAGAGAGAGGAGAGAGAGAGAGAGAGAGAGAGAGAGAGAGAGAGAGAGAGAGAGAGAGGAGAGAGAGAGAGAGAGAGAGAGAGTAATAATAATAATGAAATCCAAATGAATGGTAACTGTATATATTTACACAATAAATAATGAAATCCAAATGAATGGTAACTGTATATATTTACACGGTTACTATAACTCAAATGTAGATTCACAAATTTTATACATGCTGATGTGGGTGATTTTTGGGTTGAATATGTAAATTGGCCACTTTTGTATTTTAGATGGGGCTAATGTGAGTGCTCTAAGTTCAAAGGTATTATGTTGTTTGTGAAGCTATGAATTGTTGTATAAAAGTATAAATATGAATATTAATATATACCAGTGTAGTTTGTAATATGTTTGATCTTACTTTAATCGCTATAAAAAATAAATCAAAAACTAGGTTATAGTGGCTTGTTCAAGCGGAGAGTGAGATCTTCACAAAACTAAATAGTGCAATTTTCTCAACAAGAAAATCACTATTTTTTGAAAGATGGAATTTGGGATCGATGTAAGGCTAAGTAAAAGGTGAGAGGGAAAGAAACGATAGCTACAGCCACATGTAATTAGAATTAAGGCATAATTATATGAAACTAGCATGTAACTCATGCTTATGCACGGGAATGATGAATTGTAGTAGTACTATTAGTTCAACTAAGACATTTGGAGGTACTATAATAGTTTTTTCTTGCAATTTTCATGATATTGGTTATGCCAAATTTCTCATTATATTACTATTATGTATATAATATTGAAAATCATTATTAGATATACATATACAATATCAATTCACAATTATTGTCTGTAAAAATTTTTCTAAATACAACACAAAATAAAAGAATAAACTAGTCCAATAATATCTCTTAAATTAAATGGGGATAGGTGCATAAGATCGTTCAGCTCAATTACAATTCATTACATTCAAGATCCAAGCATACAAAATATCAGAATAGAAATAGTATAAAAAAAAATATGCTCATTAGTTCAGAGAAAAAATAACAGCAAAAATCTAAACAATTTGATTTATTTGGAAATGTAACAAAAGCAGAATTCAATTTTGAATCTAATTAAATTTTCTCTAAGTATTGGTTAAATATATATATATATATATAATTAGGTTTTTTATGGTTTATTTATATTGAACTCCTCGTTTTTTATATTGAATTAACTCAGTTTGCACAAAAATTAAAAAATTTACGTTAGATGAGACATGTGGCGCCAAAATTAAACTTTAATTGAATTCCAATTTGAAACCTAATTGAATTTTCTCTCAACTTTGCCTATATATATATATATATATATGAGGTTATACTTTACAATGGATTGCTCCAATGAGAATGCAAGATTCTGACCCAAAAAAAAAAAAAATCTCCAAATATCAATTTAGTAAAATTCATTAAGCCCAGCAATTTTTTTTGTTTTTTGTTTTTTTTGTTTTTTTTTTTTTTGGTTGAGAAGACAACAAAATTAATTTGGTTATTCATAACATCACATTTTTCACTGGAATTTCTTCAAAACTCTTATATGCATAACTAAACAAACTTATACTGCACAAATTACAAAATCAACACCGTTCTTTCAAATTATAAAAAGAGAAAATTTCACTTTATAGTAACGAGATTCTGCTTCATGCTCAATTTCATGAATGTATACAATCTGAGTCATATGATTAACATTGAAAAATATTATCAGTAATTTTACTAATAAAAAATATGATCAATTATTTATTTATGAAAAATATTATCGCCGGTTTAATTTTTAGAAGAAAAACAAAAACAGACATATATGGCCATACCGCACAGTAAAAGCATTATGCTTGTGAGTTTTGATTTCTATTTAGCATTCAAATTGGAAAACAAAAATATATGAAGTCTAATTAAAAATTCAAAAGATCCAAAAACATTGGGTGAAAAATGTTAATGTACGTTTTCCCTCTCATTCCATACGTTATCATCAGTGGCCAAATCAACGTCTTAGTTGAGAAAGGAGGAGATGGGCAAGTTTGAGTAAAAGTTGAGATGAAACAAAAAAAAAAAAAAAAAAAGGAAGCCAACCTTATGGTACGTAGCTAGTCAAAGATGCTACTCGATACTATATCGTATCGGCCAGTACAATCAGTATTTTCCCTACCAGAGCTTAAAACGATATTGAAACACATGTGTTTCGTTCCGGTTCAATTACCAGTTATACCGAGTTGTTTCGACTATATCAGATGAAATATCATATTTCGGCCAGAAAAATCATATTGGACTGGAACATGACTTTCAGATCAGAAGGAAAGAAAAACTTTTAGATCTAGTATCTCTTCCCTCTTTCAGTTACATATTAACTTCCGGTCTCTCACTATGCTGTTGCCGCCGCTAGAAAATCACCACCACATTGCCGGAGTCCCATTCACTAATCTCCTTCTCCTCCCACTTCTTCTTCATTAAATAACCCAGAACCTCTTTCTTGGCTTTTGTTTTGTCTTTTTTTGTTTATGTGCTTGACAGCTTTACCCAACTTTTACTACTAATACTAGTTAGGGCAGCACGTGCAAGGCACGTGCTTGCCGTGGAAAAAAAAAATACTATAGTAATTAAAGTTAATTCTAGATTTTATTTATATTACAAAACAAAGATATATAATTTGATTTTTAAAATATATAGAGATTTACATTAATCAAAAGAGACATTAATTTTAAGAATTTTGATAATTATGTCATAAAAAGTTAATCTCATTTGTTTAAAAATTTTGATCAACCACAAAGTTAGGGTAGCTATTTAACATATAAATATGTATTTAACTATAATAGTTTTTAGTACCTACTTGCTAAAGACAATATATCTATTCTCTAAAAACTTCTAAGAATGGTAATGAACATCATCATCTTTCAACAATAAACAACTAAGTTTTGTTAAGAAATTTAAAAAAATAAAAAATAAAATAAAAAAGAAGAAGAAGAAGATAACAAAAGGCTTGTGTCGTTAAATATCAACATTCTAACTTTCTAAGAATTTTTATCATTTAAAACTTAAAATACGTAAAGAAAATTTTTAAGATGTTAAAATTTAGCATGAGTAATTTAGACATTACACAATAAAATATTTTAAGAATCATAAGTTTTCATTAGGGTTTAACTGAGAGAATAAAAATATGATATATTTGCTCTTTGCCAAAATATTAAAGGAAAAATTGCATGATTTTAAAGTTTAATGAAGAATTGCAAACTACCACAAACATAAAGGATGAATAATGTTTTTCTTCTAAGTTTTTGTTTTTGTGTTCAAAACTACGTGTTTTTACTTGAAATAGTGTGTAAAGAAAAAAAACATATAAAAAGTCAACCCAAAAAAATTGTATGTGGAATAGTGAATTTTGGTTCAACAAAGTTGATTAAACCAACAAAAAATTTCTAAAAACACAACAGAATGACACAACATTTTCATAATACTTTTATAATTTTGTTATATTTTATTTTAACTTGTAAAGAATTGACAGCTCAGCAGTTTTGAAAATATTGTGACAACATCTAGATGTCTTAAGATTTTTCGCACAAAAAAAATGTTATATCCATAACATTTTTACAACAAATTAATCATTAGTAGGTTACTATAAGTTGTTATTGGTGGACAAAAAAGTAATTTCATTGGTAAGTTTAAATTAGAACCAATAACGATTTATCATATTTGATTTGTTATGAAAGTATCGTGAAAATTATTGTGGACAAACCAAAAATAATATAGCAGATATACTACAACTTTATGCATTCACACAAAAAAATCTTGTAGTTCATATCACTGTGTTGAACCAGCTGCCCTTATAATTTCATTCCACAAGACTATAGATCTTCCTGAAGTCTCTAATAAAGAAAATCTATTCTTTAAGATATTAATTTCAAAGTATTTACAACTGTGTTTTGATTGAAATGTATAGTCCTGGTTCCTTTGTGTGGATAAGAGTAGCTTTGAGCTTTAGATAAACACAGTTGAGAGTAGCTACTAGGATATAAGTTTACTACAGTTACAAAATTATCTGCCTTTTATGTTCCAATTCCTTTCTGTTCCCAACAAAAGTTTAGCTCAGAAGTTAAAAATAGACCAATGCAGGTTGTATTAATATCATTCTTGTGAATTTGAAATAAGCACCCTATTTTAGGCAGAAGAACGTGTATTCTATCTCTTTAGAGTATAAAAGTTTAAAGTGCATATAATCTGAAATAAGCATGATCACATTATCTAAATTCTCATTCTGCATGTTAATTCATCTTTAATAGAAAAGATCATTTAAATTGAGAATATGACAGCATTGCAAGTGATAATTGGACAACAATGACCAACTCCCCAACCCCCCCCCCCTCCCCCCAAAAAAAAAAATGCAAAACAACAACTCCTCTCTATACTACATCAATTTTAAAGGGACACCTGGAGTGACTTGTCCTGTAAAGACTACAAAAATATGTTTAGATCTTAAGGATGTTCTTCAATCTTGTGTTGGCATAAGGCTACTAAAGAGTCATTTGCTATGTCATGTGCAGAGGCAGGAAGAATTGACTATAAATCTCTAAGTGATGAAGAATGGAAGAAGCGGCTCACAGGGGAACAATTTTACATTACTCGTCAAAAGGGGACCGAGAGAGCTTTCACTGGGTATGATCAATACAGACTACTGGTTAACTTTTTTTCTCACTGCATTTATATATTCTTACCTTTTTCTGGACAAAATAATTGCTGTTATTGTGAACAATTTGACTTCTTTTGATGCTTCCAAAAGCCCACGTAGGATGCCGTGAATGCCTCAGACTTGATTGTGAAAAATAAAAATTCTGGGATAACTGTATATCGAATTATGACATCATTAAAAAAAAAAAACTTGCCAGTCAAATAAGACACTATAGGCACTAGTGGTTACCTGTTGACAATAATGGGAATTCCAATTAGTTCTTTGATGACTCTGAGGGGTAGATGAGAGGAAGAAGAATGGAAAGAAGATTGTCAAATCACCAAGGGTCCTCCCTTTTGGGAAATGATTGAATTGCTGAGGAATAAGAATAGCAAAAACCTCCAAGCCCTTGGAGTACTTCTGCATATGGTTTATTGGGAGAGAATCTGGAGGTGGCTCATCCATTCAGTTATGAGGCATGTAGTTTGGGCCTATAGTACAGATATGGAGTTAGCAACACTTTGATTACCACAATAGTTACTGGAGGTTTTGTTTGTAGAGAAACAGGAACTAGTCAAGGGCCTTGATTCACCCTTTTGTAGATGATGTCTGGTCTTAGAATTGAGCAGTTGCAGCGACACACATGAATGTAAGCCTATACTTGCAACAGGATGGTATTCATGCATGTACTAAAATGGGTTGATCCTACTCTGGAAAGCCACTATCCATTGCCCACAATGTTCTTTATAAATCAGGAGAGCCTTACATGTGAATCAGCCAGTTTCCAGAGAGAGGCTTACATACTTGGTTGACAGGAGATGCTGCTTATGCTGTATGCATAAGGAAAGCTGGAGCTAATGCTGTCAAGGCAACTGCTTCTTTTGATGTACCATTTGTCTTATTCATCTTCTATTTTCCTTTTCATGTTCAGGGAATACTGGAACACCAAAACCCATGGAACTTACAATTGCATATGCTGTGACACTCCTCTATTTGAGTAAGTTTTCAATTCTCAATGAGACTTCTTTGTAGAAATAAGATGTTTTGCTCACTCAACTTTCTCCTAAACTGAGTGATATGAATTCTCTCCCTCAGATCATCTACTAAATTTGATAGTGGAACTGGCTGGCCTTCTTATTACCAACCTATAGGAAGCAATGTAAAATCAAAGTTAGATTTGTCGATTATTTTCATGCCTCGCCAGGAAGTTCTGTGTGCTATTTGTGATGCTCATCTTGGCCATATCTTTGATGATGGTCCACCTCCTACAGGAAAGCGTTATTGCATCAATAGGTAAATATTTCTGTCCACAATCTGTTTTATTTTGCTCCCCTATATTCATCATTATAGTGGACCCAATGTTAAATATGGCTATTTCTGCAGTGCTTCCCTGAAATTGAAACCAAAGCAGTAGAGAGGGGCATACAAGCAAACCAGAAAGATATTATTGTTGAAGTTGCATTGTATCCGCTCATTCTCTAGCCCCTGCTCTTTAAGTCTGGTGACAACTACGTAAGCTTTTTATTTTTTATTTTTTTATGAAAGACTTGTAACTTTATTAAGTTGAAGAGAAATTCAATATATCTTGAGCCAAAGCCAACTCAATGATACCCGGATTTTCCTCCACCCAAGTTACATAATTACCAATCCCCTTGGCATATTGAACCAAAATATGCACTGGTTTATTATCGTCTTGCTTAACATGTGAAACTTGTATAGATCAAAAATCCTGTAATCTATGACAAATACTATGTTACAAATGGCTACTTGTGGACTGCTCAAACCTATAATTGCATTGGAGACCAGTTGTGAGTCACATTCAAAGTGTGCATCCCAAATGCCAACATCCCAAGCAAAATCTTCAGCTTCCTCCAGTGCCTTCACTTTAGCTTCCAACGACCCCAGCGTGTAATAAAGCTTCTTGCTTAATGCCCGCTATGACCCTACCTTCTTGGTGGATGATAGAATATAAAGGGTTAATTACAATTAGACACCTAAACTATAGGGATATTTGGAATAAGTACCATAAATTTCAAAATTTTGCAACCAATATGCTAATCATGTATCATATATAATTTATTAAAGTCAAAGCACAATTAGAATCCAAATCAACTCCAAACTAGCTTCTAATCGTAGTCTAATTTTGTGCAAAGTGTCCATTTTAATTTTTTCAATTTTGATCCCAAGTAATCCTAATGCTTAGCATGAAAGTTAGGATGACCACTTCACTCATTTAGGTAAAACCGAATCAAGGTCTTCTATACCACTCTCTCTATTCCACTCCATGTACCACGATTTAGAATCAACCATCTGTCAATTAATACCTAATTTTCTGGCTTTTATTTTACTTGCCAAAAATAAGAGAAAAAAAAAATACCCAAAGAATTCCCAACATTTCCAACCTCCAGCAAAACCACTAGCAAAAGAACCACAACAACAATCACCCTTAATCTTTAGTTCTCTAACCCAAGCAAGCCACACGGCCAAAAGAACTCCATTGGACATTCTCCAACCCAAGAGAACCGATTTGATGGCTACATAGGGGTCGCCAATTGAATCAGCCCCTAAACTTTCAGAAGTCAAGCGGCAACTTCGTGACTACAATAAAGGTGGGCACATCTGAGCCAAAGTGAGATTGCGACACCATTGCTGCAATGCTTAGGCAAGAAGATGAGGAGCAAGGCAGAGGTGGTGATGGTGGTCCTAGAGGAAGCGGATTCGACAACAATGGTGATGGGATTGGTGTTTATGGCAAGAAAACAGGGAGGTGGAGGTGGTGGCATTGGCAGGGTCAATCTAGTACTAGAAAGGATGGTGGTGGTTTCTCTTGCTTGTGGTGGTGGAGCTAAAGGAGATGACATTTTCGTTTTTCTCTTATTTTTGGCAAGTGAAATAAAAGGCAAAAAATTAAGTATTAATTGACAGATGACAAGTTATAATTCATGGTACATAGAGTGGAATATAAAGAGTGGAATAGAAATTGTTGATTGGGTAAAACCACCTTATACGCAACCTAAATTAGTATAAAAATTAGCAAATTAACAGATAACTATTCACCCGAAATCATGAGAGCATTATAAATGTGCAACCCTAAAATATGAGAGCATTAGAATGCCAAACTAATCTCCACCAATTTACCTTTGGCAACTTGTATCCAATTGCACTTGTAGTTTTAAAACTTATTTAATGACATGACTCCAAAGGAATACAAAGAGTTTGATCTGTTTTAACTCCATGCAGCAAGCCTCTCACAATATGCGGGACCCACTAATATGTGAGGCTCATTGTTGTGAGAGGCTCGTTGTGTAGAGTTGAAACACAAAATACTTTCACTAGTTTCACCAAGCACCATTTGGTATAATCCGGTAAAACTAACATTAATACATTATGTATAAATCACCTTTTTTTTTTTTTTTAACTTTAATTTTATCAAAGCTTTATTGCAACAAAAGGAAAGAACATATAGGAAGTAACCTCCCCTGAAATAACTTTGGCTAAACACAAGTGGCAAAGCCTTCCTTAAAATAAATAAATAAAACCAGATATAGAGTTCTTAAGATGAGAGTCCATCTAGCCATAACATAAGCAGCCTTGTTACAATCATGATTGACCCGACTAATATCTAAGAAACTAGTGTCCATTTGAGAACAGTTTATTTAGCTGAAACTGAAATCTTTTTGCAGAAAGTACTGTAGATAAAGCTAAAAATTAGCTGAAATAGTACAGTGAGACTCATAAAGAGTATCAAAAAGTGCAATAAGACCTATGAATAGTAACAAAAATGAACTAAATAGTAAAAGAAGCTACCAATATAAGCATCTCAAACGCAACCTAAATTGCAAAACAAGAGTTTGAACTTCATTTGCAAAATTAAACAGCTTTCAGGGGATTCGCTGCTTGGGAGTTATGATTGCATCAGTGTAGGTTTTAGAATCACTATTCACTCTAACATTATGCATATTTAAGCAACTTGCCAATTGCCGAGTGAATTGCTTCTGCCTTGCCTGGATAGGACGTTGGCGTTGACCTTTTTTACATTGGCAAACATCAAAGCCCTTCTCTAGTCTCTACTAGTTCCCTCAGAAAAGAAAAAGACATATAAGTCTCTTCAATTTTCTTTTTTAGTAAGTAATATCAATGTATTAATTTACCAACTTTCTTATAAAAAGTTTAGATAATACAAAAGGTTCAAACTAACAAAAAGATAGGGTCAAAGAAATTTAGCATTGTAAATGATTGTTCCGTATATAGATTTTTTTTTAATTTCACTCTAGTTTAAAATTACTTTCATACTATTGAAAATATTTCACTCAAGAGCTTTGTAGCTCAATCGACACTTTTTGGTGTTTATAATAAAAATGTCTAGGGTTCAAATCACTTTATCTTATAGTAACCATAGTCAGTAAAATATGTTACAAGTAAAGTGTGGTAAGTATACATACAGATATAATTTAGCATTTTTTTAAAAACTATGTTTCAAAAATTAGATAGAAAAATTTAAAAATGCATGTGTAGAGTATAATCTATATATATATATATAAAACCGAAACTTTTGAAACTCTCACCATTTTTCACGTCAGCCAATATTAAAAAAAAAAAAAAATCTAAAAGCCTAATTAAAACCCGAAAATTTCCTTCACCCCAAAACCAAAACCCGATTAAAAAACACTCTTCCCCCATAAACGCAAACACAGTAACACAGACTCATCAAACTCCCTCTCTTCTTCTTCACGAAGTCCCATCTCCTTCTTCAAACACACAATTTCCTTCATGCCTCTCTTTGCATACATGTTCCCCTGCCTCCAGTCTTTTTACCTTCTTTACCTTCATTCCAAGCTTTCTTCTGTCGTTTAAACCAATATCGTTTGTAAAGAAAGGCCAGCCCATCAACATGAATCGATACCCTTCATTCAAAATCTGTTTCCTCTCCAGGTGAGTTTCTATTTAATAATATATGTTTGCAATCCAATTTGGGTATCTTATTTGATTATTCTCTTTTTTATTTTATTTTATATATAGACGATCTTCCTTTTATTCAAAACATACAAAGTCTTTCATATGTTATTCAAAATCCAATTTTGTTTGACAAATTTACCAGCTTTCTTGCTTTTTCTCTCTGTAATTCTTTCTCTTTCTCATGTTTTGCTGGTATAATGGTTGAGAGAATGATGTAAGAATTGATATCCTTTGTGAAAATAGGCCAACCCTAAGTGTTTGACAAAATGTCTCAATGAAATTGAAATCTATTGTTGTCGAATAATACGTATTTGACTATATATATATAGACTAAATTATTTACATGAATTTACTATTTTTCAAATCCCAAGGGCCGTGGATGAATTTGCTTTCGATGGAATTTGCAATATCATGTTTGCATGTTGGTTGAGGAAAATTGTTCTATTAAAGGCTACCAACTTTTACGGACTATGTTAACAAAGGCGTTGTTAACCAGCAATGTTGGCCTATTTTAATTGTGTGATTGTTGCTCTCTTTATTGCGTCTGTCCTGCTTCTTTGTTATTGTTGTTGTTTTTGTGTTTTATTTATTTTTAAATGAAGTATGAGTTTTTAGGCAAAAAAGCCTTTGTAATAATTTAGTATGTATCTGTTTGTAATAATTTATTATGTATCTGTCTACTTCATTTGCTTTGCTATGTTTTGGTGAGGCTTGAGGGGTTAATGGTCCTCTGTTTTGTTCGTTGGTTCAGTTTTTGATTGTATAATATGTACTTAAAGTTACTTTTTTCTAATTCCTTAAAAGCTACTACTTGAAATGGCCGGGATGCTTCAACGGTTGTAGATGCGGTGATGAATGTAAGGTCCAAGACTATCCACCTCTCGACCCAACTGATTGAGAAAGAGTTGATCAACTTAATCTACTGTTGTTAATTAATATGGGATTCTTTTATAAGAGACACAAGAGGTATATTATATATATATATATATATATATGTTGATGGTTAAATACAAGTTCATTTCAGGTACAAGGAGGGCAGAAAGCCAGGTTCATGATTAAACATTCAAGGTACGAAATATATGATTCATGGGCAGTTTCAACTTCAATTTGATGATGGATTTTCAATTTTAGAATTATTGCATGTGTTGCAAATCTATATCTATAGTGAGAAAATTTAATATAGAAAGATTTTTAGAATGATGATTAATTTTCTCCACCTTTGTAACGTGAAATAATTTTTTTTTTTTTTTTAATGATTGGGAAGAGCACCAATCTATTTGTAACCAAAAGAAAAGGAGAATTAAATCGTGCGGATGGGTCTTTGAGTTTATTTCTACCCAAAATCAAATTAAAAGGTTTCTGATCTTTGTTTTTTCTTTACTTTATAAATAAATATTATATTTGTATAATTAAAAGTGTTGAAAGCTAGAAGTTTGAAAAGCACCATAAGAAAAATTGATAGGTCTGCGGTGGTGGTTTATTATGTTTGGCTTGAAAGAAATGCTTGTGTATTTTGTAGTAATGTCAAGTTTGAGGCAGCATTAAGCCATTAAGGCCTTAGTTGAGTTTCCCATAATTGAGGGTTTTAGTTTGATTCTTTGTAAGTTTAGTTGTAGCAAAAAACACTTCAAACTTAAGATTGATTTCTATTTTTCATTATGTAAATTAATGTTTCATATCAAGATTAATATTTCATATCAAGGATAGGAACTATAAGACTCCATCCTAATGTAAAATCAAAGAGGAAGAGAAAAAGAATAGTTTACATCTTTATACACAATAGTTTTCCCGTGCATCGCACGGGTTAGCGACTAGTATGTTTATATTTTGAAACTTCGCCAAAAAAAGAAAAAAGAAAAAAAAGAAGAAATATTTGTCATATGCATTTTTTTTGAGATAAATACAATAATCCAACATATTACAATCATATAAAAATAATCCACTCAACAAAGAAAAATATTTCCATAACCATATAAAAATTTCTCAACAATTTAACACATTACAAAACAAATGCAAAAATATTGTATAAATAAATACAATAGATTTAATAAAATAATACTAAATGATATGCAAGTATATGAGAATGGATGCATCTATAATAGTAGAGAAAGAGATTTAGCAAAAAAAAAAAGTAATAGAGAAGCACTTTTCTTGGCCAGCGTGAGAGACGGAGAGAGAGTTGTTGCTGATGTTGTCTAATTAAGTGAGTTCCACACTTTTTTAAATATTTATAAAAATGTCATTGAATAATATTACTTGAAAACTAAAAATTAGTATGGAGAGTTTTTCTAAATATAGTGTTTAAACACCTTAAATTGAGAATTGTGACTCAAACACTCCTACAAACACTTTTTTTTTTTTTTTGCCCACAATTTTTAGTGTTTAAACACTGAAAACTGTTGTTTAGAATCACTTACCAAACAGGCCAAAAGCCTTAGAATTTAGAAACAATAAAAGAATTGTAGGATATTAGGATTTAGGCTATTAAAGTGCAGTACCTAAAAAGCTATATGCACACCCCTAAACCCTAAATCCAGGGTGTAGAACCAATGAGAAGAAGATTGGGTATAAGAACAATACCTTGTATTTTTTGTCAAGAGGCTTTGATGTGTTTTTTGTGTTTGAGAGAGAAGAAAAATGTGTAGAAAATGTCCAGGCAGAGAGCAAGACCCAGAAAAATCTTTTTTTTTTTTTTTTGGTCTAGGGGTGCCTGGGGCCTTTTATAGCCCCAGCACGCTTTACGAGGCAGCGGCCCTTCAAAGGCTGCCACTTATGAAGCCTCTCAAATGGGGTTGATCTTGACACTCCTAGAAAGATCTTGACTTCCAATTTCTAAAAAGGTATGGAACTTGAAAATCTAACGGTCAAATTAAAAGTTATGGCTCCCAGAAGTTAGTGGTGCATCGACCGGTGCGTTAACTCGGTTTTCATGATATCTCGGCCGTTCTAACTTTGATTTAGACCCATGAATAGTCGTTGGACTGAGAATTTGATAATCTTCACAATGGCGTTGGTTTCAATTTGTTCTAACGGCGAGGTCAAAATTAAGGTTTCTAGACCCGCTAGGATTCAACTTCGGGTCAAACTTGGTCAAAGTTGCCAAAAATATCTGAGAAACTCGGGTTTGATATAAAACCATGAAAAATGTTGTTTTGTGAGGATTTTGACCATATTTGACCTTCGGTCGACCCAAGGTTGACTAGGGGCATTTTGGTCATTTTGACTGAAAAAGGCACTTTGGGTGCTCTAGTGTTCGAACGGGTTGTGCCACGTCATTCTGGATGTTCTTGTGGCCTCATAGAGAGAAAATGATTTTTTTTAAAAATTTTTTAGGGTCTGGCACGCAAGTCGAAGGCAGACAAAATACGGTATCAACAGCTGCCCCTTCTTTATTTAACATCTCGAGTGCAATGAGAGGTGTCAAATAAAGAACGTGATTTCGAATTTTATCACCCCCAAATTATATGTAGAGAGTACTCACGGATCGGAACTGAATTTTATCTGACTGGACTAACCTGCCACAGCTGCTTTTAAAATATTTCCTGGACTTACCTCTGAGCTCTAGGAGTGGAAAATGTTTTTTTTTTGGGAAGTTTGACTGGGTCAATCGGTCAATGTTGACTTGGTCAATATTGACTGGTAGCCCTTCAAGGTGCGCTAGGCTGACCCAGCGGCCCAAGAAGGTGCGCCGGGCAGCCAAGCCATCCAAAGGCCTATATTACCCCCCCTTTGGGCTCATTTTGACCTCATTTCACTTTTTCCTTTGACTTCTCACCTCTGAAAAATTCTTTGGAGTGACTACGAACTTAGTGGGTCCAGCATTTTAGCTTTAGTCTGCTGCTTCAGTCTTTTTTTGCACTTGAGGTCAGTGTCTATTTTTCTTTTTCTCTTCTTTTTTTTGCAAAATGTTAGTAGCAATACTACTAGGGATGCATGCTAGTACTTATTTTATTTTTGGAATTTTCATAAGCATATATTTTTGCCATGATTTATGCCATGCATATATTTTTTTTCTTTTTGACTGTGTTATATGGATGTGCAAGTATGTAGGAATTTAAATGCTGAAAATAAAATGTGGGGTATAGGTAAAGGGACTTACTTGGTAGTCGGGAATACTGGAAACAGTGAGATGTATGGCACGACCACTAGTTAGCATCGGAATAGGATGTGAGTGTACGGCACGACCACTATAACCCACTGTAGACCAAGAACTTGAAAAACTTTTTTAGGAACTTGATAGCTGTGTGACGACGAGGCATATGAGATGGCCGCTAATTATCCTCAAGATGGGATGTGAGCATACGGCACAACTGCTATAACCCATTGTAGATCAGGAACTCGGAACTTCTTTAGGAACTTGATAACTCTGTGATGTGAGGCGTACAACACAGTCGTTATAACTACAAGATGGTATGTGTGCATACGGCATGGCCGCTATCACCCACTGTAGATCAGGAACTCGGAACTTTTTTAGGAACTTGATAACTGTGATGCAAGGCATACGACACGGTTGCTATAACCTCAAGATAGGATGTGAGCATACGGCACGGCCGCTATCACCCACTGTAGATCAGGAACTCGGAGCTTTTTTAGGAACTTGATAAATGTGTGATGTGAGGCATAAGACACGGTCGCTATAACCCCAAGATAGGATGTGAGTATACGGCATGGCCGCTATCACCCATTATAGATCAGGAACTTGAAACCTCTTTAGGAGCTTGATAACTGTATGATGCGAGGTGACGACATGGTTGCTATAACCTCAAAATGGGATGTGAGCATACGGCACGACTAGTATCACCTAATGTAGAGACGTACAACATGGCCACTAGATAGCCTTCAAATAAGATGCAAGTGTACAGCACGGCCGCTATAACCCACTGTAGGATGTTAGCATACGGCACGGCCACTATCACCCACTGTAGGATGTGAGCATACAATGCCGCTATCACCCATTATAGAGACGTACGACATGGCCTCTAGATAGCCTCTAAACAAGATGCGAGCGTATGGCACGATCGCTATAACCCGCTGTAGGATGTGATCATACGACACGGCTACTATCACCCACTGAAGGACTCTTGTAAGAATCTGCTTTCTTGTGAGAACATATGCTTGACATGAACCTGCACAACATGTTTAGGAAAGAGTGTTAGTTCATCTATATTGCCATTTGTTTCATGGGCTTACCACTTGTGTCTGAATTTCTGGTTGTTTTGTAAATTATGTCTCGGAGGGCGAGTTCTAAAAGAGACCAGGGGAAGGCCCCTGTTTATGCTACATTCCATGGGGATGCTTCTTCTGATGATGAGATGGTTTCGGTTTCGGTTGGAAAGCAGGCAGCCCAGATTCTGCAGAGCCATTTTGACCACGAGAGTGATGACATCAGGCCCACTAGTGGGATCCCTATAGAGACTCGATCCAAGAGATGGTGCTCAACCAAGACAGTTAGTGTTTTATTTGAGTCTTGCACTATTTCCAATGGGGCTTCCTCACGACGCGGGCCGGCTACAGGGAGAAGGGCTTCCGAAGGAGAGACTATTAGGATTAGTGCCCTTAAATCCTATTGAATGATGTTATATATGATATTATGTATGACTTAATGTTGTGATTATTAAAGTAGTTTTATTATTATCTAAAACAATGGTAACATGAATATTTGGACATTATTATATAGTCCATGAGATGCATAGTATGTGATTTAGTCACAAGAGATATAAATCACAAGTTCTTTGTAAACTCAGAATTTTAGTTCATAGTCAGTGATGAAATTGGATATTTCATCTATAAAGACTATAACTGTATGGACCTGTAATGCCCAGGCACATTTGGGCCCTAAGTTCTAATGCAACAGTGAGGCCCATGGTTCCCATCTCCCTTTACTTGGAATCCCAGCCTAGGCCCACATGGATTGTAATCCTGGGTTTCATCACTCAATCTTTGCTCAGGGGACCATTACTGGACAATAAAGGAAGAATAACGTTCGAACATCCCATCACTAACGTGCTCGGCAGTACCTAGAAGCGTCATAGCCGGACATGTTTGCTGGAATGGGAGCCAAGTTCCAAAGCCACTCTCACTTCATCCCACTCCCACCTAACCACCCACTTATGGCTGATGATATTGGACCTCACATTACACTAACTGCAAAAGTATTCATAGCACCCCACTAATCGGAATGCTATAAATAAGAGAAGTTGGAGAAAAGGAGGGGGTTGGAAGGTTTTGAGAAAAGAGAGAAAGAAACAAAGAGTAAAAGGAAAGTGAAGGAAGAGGGCAATAACGTAAAGAGAGAGAAAAGTGATCTCATTGAGTTTCTATATCAAGAACGACCCAAAGTAGGAAATCCAAACCCACCATACAAATAAATTGTGAGCCCAAGTGAGATCTCAGCCCAATAGCCTCATCTTTGGCGAGCATAATTGACACCGTCTGTAGGGATCTTCTACAAAGCCGTGGTTCAGCCGAGACTTACACACGAAAGGATGTCTGGGAGACGTTCTGGGAGTGATGCTAAAAATAGTTCAATGGGATCTTCTCAGGAATCCTCCGAGCGAGAACGGAGGCAAAAGAGGCGCGAAGATAGGAATCACGAACGGGAGGAAGAGAGGTCCGGCCTCGAAGAAGGGTCATACCAAACGCAGTGAACGGTATCCATTGCTTCAGGGCACAGGCAACTCGACGAAAGGGATTAAGAGCTTAAGCGACTGCGCGGGTTAGTGAGAGATTTGGAGTTGGAAGCAGAGAACAGGCACCGTAGAAGGGATGGAGACAACTGAGAAAGAAGATCCAATACCGAGGAAGATCATCACGAGACGGGATCCAATTAATCTAGATCCAACCACTGCCGAAAACGTTCTTGTTCACGGGAATCTCGTCGACGAAAGGGAACATTCGCATTTGCAGGAATCCCATTAACGTCGAGACTGTTCCCTGTCACGAAAGTATGCAGACCGAGGTTCAGATTCCCCAAAAGAGCAACGGCCCCATAATGTGGCCATGGATACGATGAGCTATGCATTACGTAGAGCTGCTAGGTCTCTTTTTTTGGTTGACATCGAGCAGGCCCCAATGCTAGATAGATTCACGCGCCTTTCGTTCAACTCTTACGATGGGAACACTGGCCTGGTAGAGCACGTCAGTCACTATATCTAAATGATGTCTCTGCATACCCACAATGACTTACTGATATGTAAAGTTTTTCCTTCAAGCTTTGGCCTTACCGCTCTGAGATGGTATAATGGATTATGGAAAGGCTCTATCCACAACTTTGCCGAGCTGATACAGGAGTTCGAAATCCGGTTTGTAACTTGTAGCCGGGTGCCACAACTGGTAGACACATTGCTGTCCATGAAAATGAGGGTAGGGGAAACCTTTCATAGTTATGCTGGCTGGTACTGGGAGCTTTACAACAAGATCGGCGGAGGGAATAAGAAGATTGCTACGAGCACTTTTAGAATGGGATTGCCTAAGGATTCCGGGCTGAGGGAATCACTAACTAAGAAGCCTCTTGAGGATATGAGGTAGATGATGAGGCACATTGAAGAATACAAACGGCTGGAAGATGACTGGCTACAAAACAAAGACAAAGCACCAATGGGAAATCGTCCTTGGTAGGGTGGCTTTCAACTGAGGAACCAGGGGGATTTGAGGATTCAAGAGCTAAAAGCGCCAACAGGGGAGGTAAATATGATGTTTAAGAAGCTAGTGCATAGGATTATTGACAAGATTAAACATGAGCCATACTTTAGGTGGCTGAACAGGATGGGTAGTGACCCTTCTAGGAGGAATCAGAACTTGTATTGCACTTACCATAAAGAAAAGGGCCATACTACAGAGCAGTGTCGAGTGTTGAGAGACCATCTTGGATAACTGGCCAAGGCGGGGCACTTAAAGGAATTTGTGGTAGACATAGGGGACCGAGGAATGAGGCAAGGTGCTCCACAAAGGGGCAACCCTCTCCCACTCCCTCTCGGGATAATTGAGGTTATCCATGCTCTTCCGAGGAAACTCGCAGCGACAAGAAAGAAAGGGGTGTTAAAAGTAGTGCCGGTTGAGGTAACTTGGATATGCAACTATCCAAAAAAAGGCTAAAACTCGCCTGAGAACCTATTGCTTTTGGTGATGGCAATTTGGAAGGAACGATTCAACCGCATGACAACGCCTTAATAGTCTTTGCCTGGATAAGTGGCTTCCTAGTGAAGAGAGTAATGATAGACCACGGAAGCGGGGCTGATGTAATGTATCCGAATTTATTTAGGGGGCTTGGGTTGAAGAACGAGGATCTTTCTGAGTATACAACACCTTTGGTCGGGTTCGATGGTAGATTGGTAGTCCCCGAGGGGCAAGTTTCCCTGCCCGTGAATATGGAAGGTAGAGAGGTGGTAGTAAAGTTTATAGTGGTCGCTTCGTTCTCCCCATACACAACGATACTAGGAAGGCCGTGGATCCACGCAATGGGGGTTGTACCGTCCACCCTGCATGTGAAACTCAAATTTCCTACCGAGCATTGCATTGTGGTAGTACAGGGAAGCCAGCAAACAGCCAGACAATGCTTGGTCACCATAGTCAATTGGGAAAAAGGGCGAACCGGCTAGGGGGATCAGGTCGAGCAAAAGGACCCGTCACAGGGGACCCCTTTATAGCAGTTACGGGATTTGCAGAAGGGGGCAAGGCTGCCAAGGACATGGTGAAGGTAAGAATATTATCGGACATAGACAAGTACTTCCAAGTAGGAGAGGGCATGAAGGATCAGGATAAGGTAAAGATGTTGTTCCTCATATAGAATGTGAATGTGTTTGTGTGGAGCCTATATGAGGTGCTAGGAGTGGATCCTAAATTCATCATTCATAGACTTAATGTAGACCCCACGTTTGCTCCTAAGAAGCAGGAGCCAAGGAGATCAACCAGAGAGCATGTTGAAGCAGTAAAGGCGAAAGTTTGAAGGCTGAAGAAGGCAGGGGCAATAAGGGAAATTTACTTCTCGGAATGGTTGGCGAATACCGTAGTAGTGAAGAAGAAGAGTGGCAAGTGGAGGGTTTGCGTAGATTTTACAAACTTGAATCGGGCCTGTCCGAAAGACCTGTTTTCCATGCCAAAGATTGACCAGTTAGTAGACGCCCCATACGGGCACTCAAGGATGAGTTTCTTGGACGCCTTTCAGGAGTATCACCAGATTGCCCTGGCTTCTAAGGACCAAGAAAAGACGGCATTCATCTCCCCGAATGCCAATTATCTTTACGTTGTAATGCCTTTCGGTTTAAAGAATACCAGGGCCACCTACCAACAAATGATGACGAGGATGTTCTGGGATAAAATAGGATGAACGGTAGAAGTGTACATCGATGACATGGTGGTGAAGAGTAAGCAGGAGGGGTAGCATATAGAGGATCTCGGAGGGGTGATTGAGATTCTTCGGCAGCATAAGTTATGCCTTAATGCTGAGAAATGTGCTTTTGGTGTGGGGGCTGGCAAGTTCCTAGGATATCTAATCACTAACCGTGGAATAGAGGTGAACCCAGATCAAATAGAAGCCGTGAAACGACTGAAGCCTCCAAGCAACCTGAATGAGGTGTAAGTGTTAACAGGAATGCTGGCTGCCCTGAATCGACTCATTTCCAAATTCACTAATCGCTGCCGGCCGTTCTATCAACTTTTGAAGAAATGGAAATGGTTTCAGTGGAATGAGGAATGTGATAGAACTTTTCGGGATTTGAAGGAGTACTTGATGAAAGCGCCCACGCTAACAGCACCGGAGCCTGGGGAAGACCGTAAGTGTCGTGCTGGTTAGCGATTGAGGAGTGCAGTAGCCCGTGTATTACATCAGTAAGACTTTGGTTGATGTTGAGATGGTATTTGCCTTTTGAAAAGTTAGTGCTAGTCCTGATACACGCTATAAGGAAGTTGCCAGATGTGTATTACTAATGACGATGGTAATAATTGCCAACACACGTATACTTAATTCTATCGTTGGTCCTCATTCGATCACCACTACCGAGTGACCGGAAACTTTGTGAAAAAATTTTCCTAAGGATAGAAACCTGTCCTCGATTCGATACTCATCACCGAACAGGAAGAAACCTTAGTCAAAATTTCCTAAGGATAGAAACTTGTCCCTAGTTCAATATCCATCACTGGACAGGAAGAAACCTTAGTCCAAATTTCCTAAGGGCAGAAACCTGTCTCCAGTTCGATACTCATCACCGGACAGGAAGAAACCTTAGTCCAAATTTCCTAAGGGCAGAAACCTGTCTCCGATTCGATACTCATCACCGGACACGAAGAAACCTTAGTCTAAATATCCTAAGGATAGAGATTCGTGCTCGGTTCGGTCGCTATCATCCGGCAGGCAAGAACCTTAATATTTAAAAAATGAAAAAAAAAAAAAAACTGTCCCGAAGACAGAAACCTACTACTCAATTCTATTACTGTCACTAGGCTAGTTGAAAGTATTCTAAAAACAAGGGCTAAAGATTGAAACCAACATTAGGAAATCATTCATGCACGAAAAATAGAAAAACATGGCAAGAAAGATAACGTAAAAGTAAGCCTTCATGAAAATAATAAAGGTGAGCGTTCAACGAATAAGCAACACATAAGTAAAAGAAACACATGAAAATGAAACCGTTGTCTTGTCACCATAGCCCGGTGACCATGTAAAAGTCAAAACAAGACGAAGTAATGATTTTTTAGCCACCACAGCCTGATGACATAGCAACTTAAGTAGAAAAAGGGAAACGTAGTAAAAACATAAACTAAAAGAAAATAGTAGCAGTCTTGTATGGCGTATAAGTTAATCTGTTCTCGTTTGGGCAGCAAGGTCGGTTGGCTGTTGGTCGGCAGTGTTCTGAGCTACATCCTCACAGTGCTGATCAGTAGGGCTAGGGACACTGGTGACTTCCGCATCATCCATTTCCACATGGGCGTTTATCTGTTCCACCAGTTCCCTCAAGCTTGTCGTGTCTTCTACGTCAATGGGCGTTGGGGGCGTTCTGTGCAACTGAAGTAAAGTTGGGGAAAGGTATTTGGCCGAGGTCCCAGAAGAGAATCTTTGGGAACCCCCATGGCCTGCAAGGCAGCAAACTAACTAGCTTCAAAACCCAGCTTCCGAGCTTGGTTCACGACTAGGTCCACAGAGTTTTCCGCATCGGAGAACCCTTTATGGTACCATTTTTCTTAGGCAACCCCCAACGCCACTCTCATATCAGCAAGCTCTTTAGCATGAGCAACATTCAGATTTTCTGCCTCTGCTAATTTGACGTCTGTCTCATTCTGCTTCACTAACAGCTCTGCGCACCTTTTTCTGCCAGCGCCTTAGCTTTCAATGGCCTTTGCCTTCTCTTTCGCTGCCTTGGTGGCTGTCTCCTTGGCCGCCCTTTCTCGGTTGGCATCCTCGAAAAGTTCCTTCATACGACTATCAATAATGTGGGCCAGCTGGGCCGCCTAATGAAACCTCGAGTGTTAGTACGACAGAAGATTAAAAATAAGTATGCATATGTATACACGTTGCTAACAGCAATAAATAGCAATAAAGGCATACAGAGACTGGTAGGAAGCTAGTGAGTGAGGGATTACTGCGACAGTGAACCACTGCAGCCTTCTCCCCATGGACTCCTCCATCCCCTACTCGTAAGCGAGCACATCCTCGGGCAAGAGAAACCCGTGTGCTAAGCTCTGGGCAACACGACCCCCTTCACCTTTCTCCCAATCCTGTACACTGGCAGTCTCGAGGAGTGGTTCACCGTCCAAGAAAAATTTAGGCTGCCACGGCTGAGCTGCCTTAAAGGAGGACACTGCGCCTACCCCGGTTTGGGCCTATGGCTCCTGTATGCCAATGCCCTTGGATGGTTGTCGGGGGACTCGGGTTATGGCATCTCCCAGCTTAGTGGAGGTCTGCTCGCTGATGTGTTGCCTCTTTCGGGTTCATTCTATTTGGGAAGGAGGTGGGGGAGGAGGCGTCTAGCCTTGGCCTTGTGGTGGTTACTGTTGCGTCGCTTGCTGTGCCCCGGCCACAAAACGGTCAATGGTCAGGGTTTTTCGGGTCACCATATTTGCACTACGGTCGGATTCTATATCGGAAAGGTCGGTATTATTGATGGTCACTTGCTTGGTAACAAGCACGGGAGGCTCGGGATTAACTGGGCCTTTGGGTTAAGCGGGAGCCTCTTGAACGAGAGCTTCTTCCTCAACAAGAGTGTGAGCAAGTTCTCAGAGGCACCGGGACACGCGCTCCACCGATTTGTCTTGTAATGGGGCGAGCTCGTCCGAATAGGTGTATCGCCTGCCTTGTTCCCGAGCTTCTCCCACTGTAAAGTTCGGCAGCAGAAAATTCGCGTGCCGAACGTCAATGCAAGACAGGAGTGTGCTGTCTACCAAAAGTGCTTGCTTGAAGGGTTGCCAGGTGGAGTAGACTGGTTCTGGGACGCTCGGAGCTGCCTATCCTAGTGAATGAATATCTGGGATTTGAGTACGAAGTTTAGATCCCTCACGTGAACTACTATAATGTCTGGGGTAAACACTCTACCGTCTGTAAAAAAGAGGAGAAAAATAATAAATAAATGAGGCAAAACGAGTGAAGAAACGATGAATATATATGTAGGCACATCGAAATTCAGGTAAATAAAACAACTATCAAACAAAGACAGTAAGGTTAGGAGTCAGTACGAACCCACTTTGCGACGAGAGAGGGGAGGGGGAAGGACAAAGTTTAGCTACAAAATTGGTTGTAGCCTTAAGCTACAAACTCACCAATAAAATAAATATTATTGCATATTAAAAAATCTAACCATTGAATTACATGTTCTTTATGCTCTTAATGCACATGTCAATTTTTGTGTCAATCAGATATCATTTACTATATAATCTATAATCTTATATTTTATGCATAATTTTAAATTACAAAAACTTGCAATTTAAAAATTTATGGATGACATAGCTATTGATCTTTAATTTTCTTGAAATTTTGCAAACATGGAGGATATAAGAAGAAGATGCAATCCAATAATAGATTTGTCAAAATTCACCTTCAATAAAAAGATATTGAGTGATTTTGTAGCCTAAGGTTACAATCGATTTTATAGCTAAACTTTGTCCGAGGGAGAATATCCTCGACAAACCAGTTGCCACGCACCTGGACGTACTCCCCGGCAGAATTTCTATTAGAGTCAGGTAGGCATGATATCAGCCGTACCCACTTATCTCTAACCTTTAAATAATAGTTTGTGTTCTTGTTCCCACACAAGCTGTACATGTAGTTTATATCATGATAGTTTAATTGTAAAGTGAATGTATGGTTCAACCTACTAATGCAATTAACT
Organism: Quercus suber; assembly: GCF_002906115.3. NCBI lineage: Eukaryota > Viridiplantae > Streptophyta > Magnoliopsida > Fagales > Fagaceae > Quercus > Quercus suber. The sequence continues at coordinate 154,050 of NW_027069990.1, forward strand.
ACCCGATAAAAGTTGGGAGGGAGTTGGTCAGGGCATAGCCCATAGTACCTAAGTGTGTCAAGTAAGAGGGGGTCCACGGGAAATCTAACCCCACCCTCTAGGATTGCCATCAGAGGAAAGAAGGCAGTTTGTTCCTCTCTGTGGAGGTCGAATTCGCTCTCGTGGCAATACGCCACCTCCACATTATTAGGAATATCAAACTTCTGCCTAAAGGTGGCTAAGGATGCCGCAGTGTTTTGAAGATAAGCAAACCTTATCCTAGAGTCTAAAATTGAAGGAAGAAACTCGAAGAAAGATGCTGAAGTAAGAGGAAGAGGTAGGAGACTTACTTTGGGATCTAGGGAAGAAAACGGGGCTCTGGGCAGACGAGTAGGTGCGCAGATGAATGCTCGGCAGAGAGAAAATTCAGAGAGAGGAGAGTTAAAAAATGGAGAAGTGATTTGGAACGAACTATTTATAGAGGCTAAGGAAGACAAAACAGTGCCTAATCAACAATAATGAGGCTCAATTAATGAGGAATTCACACGGGTGCCAAGTGACACACGCGCCTCTTCGGTTCGCGAACCGTCAGGTGATGATGATGGCTGAACCAAACGGGCCGAAACAGCATGTCTTTTAATGGCGCATTAATGGGTTTTTGGAACCGCCCTAGCTTATGCTTGTTGACCTTTTCAAACGAGTATGCCTGTCGAGCTCCTTGATTCTGCCCGTTTACCGGGCATGAATCAAGGGGAGGGGCTAATGTATGAACTTGTGATGCCCAGGCACATTTGGGCCTTAAGTTCTAACGCAACAGTGAGGCCCATGGTTCCCATCTCCTTTTACTTGGGATACTAGCCTAGGCCCACACGGATTGTAAGCTCGGGTTTCATCACTCAATCTTTGCTCAAGGGACCATTACCGGATAATAAGGGAAGAATAACATCTGAAAATCCCATCACTAACGTGCCCAGCAGTACCCAGAAGCGTCGTAACCGGACATGTCTACAGGAGTGGGAGCCAAGTTCCAAAGCCACTCTCACTTCATCCCACTCCCACCTAACCACCCATTTATGGTTGATGATATTGGACCTCACATTACACCAACTGCAAAAGTATTCATAGCACCCCACTAATCGGAATGCTATAAATAAGAGAAGTTGGAAAAGAGGAAGGGGTTGGAAGGTTTTGAAAAAAGAGAGAAAGAAACAAAGAGTAGAAGGAAAGTGAAGGAAGATGGCAGCGATGTAGAGAGAGAAAAAAGTGATCTCATTGAGTCTTTGTGTCAAGAACGACCCAAAGTAGGAAATCTAAACCCACCATTCAAATAAATTGTGAGCCCAAGTGAGATCTCAGCCCAATAGCCTCATCTTTGGCGCGCACAATAACATATCAACTAAAATGATTTGTCTTGATCATGGAAGTGGAGACTTCTAGTTGATATGTTGATATGTTTTAAGAGTTAAAATATATTAAACTGGACCACTGTGAGATTTATTATTCTCCTAATGACTATCAAATGAATAATAAATCTCATAGCTTCTATTTACATCAACTTTTAATCTTGAGAGAATAATGAACCTGATCATGAAGTGTAGTTCGCTTTGATATATCAGGAGTGAGATTTAAAGTAACGATCAAAACCTAAGTATGTTGGACAGTCACATTTAGTGTTGACGGAACATATATTCTCAAGATGGAATTCATAATCTCTTAATGAAGATATAAAATGTTCTATTGAGATAAGTTTAACGAGTTTAGTTATTCTGAATGTTAGGCCTAACTACTTTAGGAAGGAGTTACTAAAGTGTATATTTATGAAATTAGATTTCATAAATATATGATAAATAACTTAAAGGATTAAACCGGGTACTCAATGATTAAGATATAATAATCTTCAAAGTGGCAGCCTACATTCATGACTTTGTATTATTACAAATATTTTATGAAAGGGTTGTATGTATAATAAAGTCCTGGGATGTAATTTATGAACAAGACCTAGAGTACAATTATATTTATATAGTGGTATTAAATATAATTAATGGTAACTTTGTACTTGTCAAGAGTTGACAAAAAAGCCTAAGGCCTATTAGAGCTAGTGTCTTATTTGTTCCTTTTTGGTCCCACTCCAAGCCACATATTAAAACTCAATTGGAATAGCCTAAAGGGCAAGCCCAATTAGATTATCAGTTATAAGGAAAGAAATATATAAAATTTTGTAATAGAATGAAATGGTGTGTATGTGAGTGTTAGACACTATTATTCTCCCTTGAACACACACACACACACACACATATAAACTGATTAAGAGACCACACTTCTTGGGCACAAGTGGAATTAAAGTGAAGATTAAGAGTGTTTTCAAGTACTTCTAATATTTGGTTTTAAATTTCATGGCACCAAGGTACACTTTCTTTTTCTTATATTTTGAAATTCACATAGTATATGTTATCAATTGCGAATGAAGTAGATCCGTTAATTTTCCATTGCGTATGTTTTGTATGCGATACAAACATGTGTTTTTCTAACAGAGACACCAGCTGATGACTTCATTTTTCATATAGAGGTTGATTTATCTAGGGAAGAAGAGATCTATCCGGGCTACAGAAGGTGTGGTTTGAGGCCAAGATTCCGCCACGTTAGGCCAGGGCTGATACTTATATTGGAGCGATAGACGGCGGTATTAGAGACACTCACCTTCAGTGCGGGCTAAAGGATCATTCTTCTGCCCAGGCGCGGAAGGGATAGGTATGCTGTATTTTTTTTTTTTTTATCTATTTATTTATTTTTTTTGGGGTGCTTAGTCCACCTTTCATCGACTGCTGTCTGATCCTGGAACCCACCAGTGCTATACAGATTTCCTAAGAGAGTAAGGATTCGAGGATTTTCTAAGGATTCCTCTATATATGATGAGGCACAGGATTTGGGAGGCTTTGGTGCGGCAGTTTCATGCCGAGACAAGCACCTTTCATTTGAGTTGCGGGGGAGTATGTAGTTCTCCCTCTTGACTGGAAGACCATCTTGGGAATTAGATTCGGTGGATACCTAATTCCAATTGATAACATGAGCTTTGAGATGGTCTGTGAGCTCTTGGGCATCCCTTTCCCATTGACTACAGACACGGGTGCTTATTTAGCAACAGCCGATCGGTATTATCCTGCTAGCTGCTGTGGACCATGAAAGTAGTCTTCAACGTTAGGAGATATGACTGGGGGTCCATCACTTACGGATTTTTCATCTCTTTCCTTAGGCGAGCTTTATAGCAGGATTTCAGGGGCCTAGAGGGGTGTTGGCAGATTTTGACATGATGGGCGTATAAGTATATCCCAGCTTTGCAACCACGGTTCTTGGGTTTGTCGGCAACAGTGTATCCTCGAGCCTATGCTTGGTCTCTCTGCACGATTACTAGGGTTGTCCTAGTGCAGCCGGTTACTATCTCTGTGGCTTTAGATTACGTCACCTAGGATGAGATAGTGGTTCGTCCTCATTATGGCTCACTGTTGGGGAGACTGGAGCTTATTGTTCCCATAGGCTAGTCGAGGGTACGACACTAGTTTTGGGCCCTATTGAGTTGGGAGTTCTTTTTGGCAGAGAGGACCTTCCATCAGGTCATGTTGGTTTTTTAGGTACCTAGAGATCCACCTCCTCTCGACTTGTCATTTAAGTCCATTGTCATGGACAACCAACTTACGTGACGGGTTCTTTTGATGCATACATGGATACTAGCAGGGATTATGCTGCTTGGTTCGTAGAGTCCTCTACGGTGCCTATCATTGGAGATGTTCTTATGAGCGGAGGTAGAGTGCTAGGAGGCTTTGTTTGTACTCAGGTAGCTTCTGGAGCTGAGTGGAGATTGCGTGTAGAGGCTTTGTAGGCCAACGTGACAAAGCTTGAGACTGCTACTACCTCTAGGGAGGTGCACATGTAGGAGGAGACTACTAGGGCATTAGCTTGGGAGAGGGAGTTTTGGCAGACGAATAGAGAGGCCCGTACTACAGACAGAGAGAGAGAGAGAGAGAGAGAGAGAGAGAGAGAGAGAGAGAGAGTAGAGCCAGCTTCAGAGTGAGCAAGTCATGCTTCATGGTTTGCCAGGGTCTTGATAGGGGAGCTGTGGGCACTTCGGGCCTATATTCCACCTTCACCTCACATGCCGGGTTGGGGGCCGATTATTCCACCAGGCGAGACAGAGTGCATGCAAGCTTCGCCAGGTCCGCCGGGCGGTTGAGGTTCTTTTACTCAGGCTCCATGGCCTCCTCAAGACCCAGGGTACACTTCAGGCATTTCAGGTGAAGTAGGTCCCTCCACTGACCCCCTTACAGGCGATGGCGATGATGATGATGATGATGATAATGATGTGACCATTTTTTTAGGGATGATGATTCTCAGTAGGGTTAGCTTTCTGTTGTAGCATGATGTAGCCCCTGCGTAGGCATGTATGTATTCTTCATGTATCTTGTAGACATTGCCCCATGGTGGGCCAGTTATGTATGTATATTGTGTATCACCTCTTGATAGGCCTAGACATGTATGTATGAAACAATGCCTCTTGTTAGGACTTACATGTATGGTTCTGGAAACTGCCTTTGAAATGGCTGATGTATGACTTTAGGAAAAGTGCCTTTGAGAGGGCTACCAATATATGTGAAAAATAATGCCTCTGATTAGGACTTACATGCATAGTTCTAGGAAGTCACCTTTGAAAGGGTTTATGTATGACTTTAGGAAAAGTGCCTTTGAGAGGGCTGCCGACATATGTGAAAAGCAATGCCTCTGATTACGACTTACATGCACAATTCTAGGAAGTCGCCTTTGAGAGGGTTGCTGATGTGTATGAAAGCCAATGCCTCTGGTTAGGACTTATATGTACAATTCTGGATGTCACTGTTAAAAAGGCGGTTGACGTATGCATGAAACAATGCCTCTGGGTAGGACTTATATGTATAACCATAGAAAAATCACCTTTGAAAGGGCTGCTGTACCACAATAGAAAAATAGCCTTTGAGAGGGCTGTCGATTTGTGTGAGAAATAATGCCTCTAGGTAGGACTTACATGTATGATTCTGGATGTTGCCTTTAAAAGGGTTGCTAACGTATACAAGAAACAATGCCTCTAGGTAGGACTTACATGTATAATTTTGAAGGCCGCCTTTAAAAGGGCTGTTGATGTATGCATGAAAAAATGCCTCTGGGTAGGACTCACATGTATGATTTTGGATGTCGCCTTTAGAAGGGCTGTTGATGTATGTATGAAACAATGCCTTTGGGTAGGACTTATATGTATGATTCTGGATGTTGCCTTTAAAAGGGTTGCTAACGTATGCAAGAAACAATGCCTCTAGGTAGGACTTACATGTATAATTCTGGGTGTCGCCTTTCAAAGGGTTGCTGCTGTATGTATGCACTATCACATTTTTATCATAGATGGTGGTTTTAAACTAGCTTGTGTCATACTCATTTGTATTGCATCGTAGTTTCACGGGTTTATTAATGGATTTTGACAATGACCGTCCTGCTAGGGGAGAGAGAGAATGGAGAGACTATGTGAAATAAACTACCCCAGTTTAGGGTTTTGCGGGGTTCCAAGCTTGCAGATTGGCTAAAAATGGCCTTGACTTCATAAACCATACCAAATGCTAGTAATGAATGTGAACATTCTGAACGAAATCTTCTTAGACACATTATGAGGTAGTATGCACTGATTGCTCTTGTTATTGCCTGGGCCGGCTATCAATTCAAAGACAGGTTTCTTGGGGCAACATCATGAGAAACGACTCACTCTGTCCTCCAAATAAGCTAAAAAAAGCTACTAGATGGTTGAGAATGGGTTCTAGTGCCCTTCTATTGTGAGCTTTGATTACCAGGGCTAAACTGACCCTTAAACTAGGTGAACCGAGCTTAGAAAAATGAGGTTCAAGATGTTTGGAAGTGTTGACCGAGACACACAAAGATAAACTGCCCCAGTGTAGGATTTGTGCAGTTTTGGATGCATGAGAGAAAATTTCTGACAACTCGGTTCACTGTCGGGTCGACTGCACGCTACGACGGGTGCTAAAACAGAAGAATCTTTGCTCCAAGGTAGTCACAAACATCCCAAACAGGGGGGTAGTGGTCAAAGTACATGTGGGTTTGTGCCTAGGGGGTTGAAAAACCCCGGCATATGTCCCGAGGGTCAGTGGCCATTGTAGGTGCACTGGTGGCCCTACAAGGTGCGCTGCCTTGATTTTCATGCATAAAAGTTGGGTTTAGCCTAGTTTCAGCTCATTCTAGTCTGCGATTTTTTGGGGTCTTTTTCTACCCTTTTCTTCACCCAAAACGTGTAGAAAACACTATTTTTCATCATTTTTTGCATAGATTCTCATCAGATTCAGTTGGATCCATTCATGGATGCTCTTGGTGCTCACTTCTATGACACATTGGTCGAGCTTGAGAGTGAGTCTTATTATGAGACGAAGCTTATGAGGTGATTGAGCTCCTTTTCTAGCAGTGATCGGGCATTTATCCGGCAACTTTTGGAGATGTCATTGCTCTTCTTCACAGCACACTAAATTGGCATTTGTTGGAGGTCATTACTTCTTGTTGGGATCCCGTCTTGAGATGTGTCACCATTAGGGATGTTGATCTAGTGCCCACCTTGGAGGAGTATGATCGTTTTCTTTCTCTTTCTACCCCTCTAAGCACTATTTTTGTTCCACCAGTGCTACCACGCTACCGCAAGATTAACTTATCTGTTGGGCTTCAAGAGGCCCATTGTGGAGGCGCTGACTTGGTATGGCAGCGGGATAGTAAGGAGCATGTCCTTCAATTTTTTGTATGATCGGTTCCACTTATTGGAGTGTCCTGTTAGTTACCGAGATGACTTGTGGACTTAGAGGAGTGGTGGACATCCTATCGGCGTCAGGCCTTCCTGGTGGCCTTCTTTGGTGCGATGCTGTTTCCTTCATCGTCAAGAGTTGTCAACTTTGTCGTTCTCTCTCTGGTGAGTGCCCTACCTCATGGTACCTCTTTCATTCCTACTCTACTTTCTGAGACCATTAGGTCCTTTGTCTTTGTGTTGAGAGACTGATAGGGGTAGGCTAGGTTGCTATGTTCATCTGTTACAGTTGTGGTTTTGTAGCCACCTGAGTGTTATTGCCAGGGATCAACCTGAGGGCTTTGCATTAAGAGTAGAGTTTGGGTCACTATAGTTCTTGGTCTTCCTTTTTCTAGGGATACTGAGGGTTGGCTGGGGTGCTTTTGTTGTAGTGACCTAAAAATTAGACCAACAAATGAGAGGTTTGATGTATACCCTCTCAACAGCTTATGGGTCAAATATGTATCCACATTCCACAAGGAATCTATATATATATATATATTAATAGGTAAAGCCTAGAGAAAATTCAATTAGATTTTACAATTGAAGTCTAATTTTGCGTCACGTGTCTTAAATTATTTATTTTTAAAGAGGGTTTTATTTCTCAATTTTGGAGTCAAATGTGGAACCACATCATAAATATCCATCTAAGTGAGTTATTGCATGCAACAACCAAAAAGTCTAGAATTAATGAACATAAATTTTTTTTTAAAAAAATAAACAATTTACATTTTCTACCTAATAATATTCTTGCAAGACTTTTTAAAGAGTTAAAAAAAAAATATAAAAAAATATATGTAAATTATAATAATATTTAAATAATATATGTAAAAATTATATTGTGCATCTTAATGTAAATATTTTAAGTATATCTATGTATATGCATGAAATTACAAGCTAGTATTAAATGATGGTTGTAGATTTGTATTATTAATTTTTTTTTTAATGCCGTTGTGGGGAATGGAAGAGTCCCCATCCAGTCCTGGGGCCCAAAAAGTAGTTGGGCCACCGGAAATGAGTTGGGCCCATCTTATACGCTACAAGGAAGGCCCAAGGAGCAATGGGTTGTGAAGGAAAAGCAACTAGTCCATCCCAAGTACTACGGAAGAAGAAGGCAACGCAGGAAGGTGGTTCCCGTGGAGAAGTAAAGAACTAGTCTTATCCGAAGGATACTGCACGAATTGTCCACGTGTGGTTTCCAGGAGATGCCTGGAACCATGGGAAACTTCTGGAACATGCAATAAGGTAGAAGATCTTTGCCTTTGCATTAATGATGGGATTCTTACCTAATCTCTACCGCATTAAATACAAATAAGACAGCTTGAACAGTACAAACAACCCCCAAAAGTTAGAGTTCCAGGATAAAGGTAGGGAGGAAACTAATAAAGTTAAGGAAAATATCCTTGAGACTTTGGCAAGCAACATGATAGCTGTAGTGATAAAAGTAAGGACTGAAGCTATAAAAGGGGAGGGAAAGGCAAAAGGCAAGGGATGCAAAAAAGAATAGGGAATACATAGAAGAAAAATCAATCACAGAGAGAGAGAGAGTAAGGGTAACACTGCGGGAATGGGAGAGTTACCTATTGTAATATCTAGATAGAAATTGTAACATTTGAGGTCAAAGAAATCAGTTGCTTGAGTTTCCCATTGTGGAGTTTTTATCCCTTGTTGTTTACTTATATATAGGTTGTTTGAATAGTCGTAGTGGTAATCTGCGGAGAACTCCTCGGGGGCCAGTTTTTGTATACCCACAGTTGTTAAAGTAATTCGTAATATAAATGGTAATTTGTATTTAGACAAAGAAATTCGTAATATAACATGTAAATTGCATTTTAAACACCATTCTCAAGGATGATTTTAAATTAGAGGGTCTGTTTGGGAAAAGCCAAATAGTTTTTTACATTTTGTTTTTGTATCAGTTTAATTTTTTTTTTTTTTGTTAAATTTAACAAAACTAGTTTTTTTTTATTATAATTTTTTTTTTTAATAATTTGGCTAGCTTTTAGCTTTTAATGTTTTTGTATCAGTTTAATTTTTTTTTTTTTTGTTAAATTTAACAAAACTAGTTTTTTTTTATTATAATTTTTTTTTTAATAATTTGGCTAGCTTTTAGCTTTTAGCTTTTATTCATACATTTATTTATTTATTTGATATATTTTGTCATACATTTATGATTTAACATAAAAACCATTAAAAACTATTTTTTTTTTTAATAAATATTATGCAAATTAGTTAATGCAAATCATAAACTTATTAAAACAAGACTTAAATAAATCGTCACATGACTAAGAATGAATTTTACATATATGTCTATTTAAAGATTTCCCATTAAGAGAGTTGCCATGATAGGTGTATGGTTAAAATCATGCAATGTTATGGAGCAAATACTTTTATGATAAATGTGTGGGATAGAATATTGTGATGACCTTTGGAAGTGAATTGGACCAAAAGGATCATCAATTGTGAGAGGACTGGTGAGATCAGATGGATCAAGGTTTTTTGCTTGATTGTGACCATTTAAATATGTAGAAGAAAGAGTTTTGGAATGGATAGGGTTAAGGGTCTTGGAGACGGAAACTTCTTGGAGACTGCTAATCCCCCTAGGTATATATATATATATATTGTGAGGTTTAATTTGAATATAGTTCCTTCTCTAAAAAAGAAAAGAAAAAAGAGAGGTTAAATTGCAAACTATACCCCTATAATTTGGGAGTGTTTGGATTTTTACCCTAAAATTTCAGAATTTAGATTTAATCCCCTAAAGTTCAGGGGTATTTGGATTTTACATTTTCAAATTCTAAAACTTTAGGACATAAAATCGAAATACATTTTCAAACTTTAAGCAGTAAAATCTAAACATTTTTGAATTTTAGGGAGTAAAATTTAAATTCTAAAATTTTAGAGTGTAAAATTCAAACACTTCCTAAAAAATTCATAAAGTAAAATTTAAATTCTGAAAATTCATAATTTAAAATCCAAATAACCTCAAATTATAAATTTTAAAATGTAATTTGACCCCCAAAAAAAAAAAAAAAAAAAAAAAAAACTCACAATCTGAACCCATATCAGTTGCACAAGTCTAGAAGAAGAGCCACAAGTCCAAGCCCAAGCCCAAAGAAAGCTACATACAAATAAAATGAGGTGATATGGGCATACGTGTTGCTAATGCGAAACGTAACGTTGGTCTCTGAAATCGTTTGCAATTCCCAAATTCATTTGAACTCTCTCTCTCTCTCTCAAGATCAAACGTAACATAGAGCATAATGGTAGTGGAATAATATTGATCCGATCCGAGTTTGTTGGATAATATTCAGACAGACAGACAGAGAGTGTGAAATAGAAATAGATAAAGATGGCGGCTTACAGAGCAGAAGACGACTACGACTACCTGTTTAAGGTGGTACTAATAGGAGACTCAGGTGTAGGCAAATCGAACCTGTTGTCTCGCTTCACAAAGAACGAGTTCAGCCTCGAGTCCAAGTCCACCATCGGTGTCGAATTCGCCACTCGCAGCATCCGTGTCGACGACAACATTGTCAAAGCCCAGATTTGGGACACCGCTGGCCAAGAAAGGTTTCCCATCTTATCCTATCTTCTTCTTTATTCGTTCTCTCTATTTATTCATTATATATTCTCTTTTTTTTTTTTTTTTTTTTTTTTTTTTTTTATTTTATTTGGGTATGTAATAAGACTCTTTATTTTATTTATTAAGAATAAGAAAGGAGCGTTCTGAGATAGCATCGTGTCCCTGTCCCAATTGCTAGGCCTAGGATTTGGTAGCTTTCATGGAGATAAGCTATTAGTATTAGGTCCAAATGCAAGTCTTAAATAAGAGGCCCCACTTATCTTTCAGTTTCAGGTGGTTAGACAGACGTATTAGTCTTCTTAAATAAGAGGTTCCACTTATCTTTCAGATGCTTAGACAGACTTAGTAGTAGATATTGAAGGATCGAGTAAATGAAAATTGAAAGGTAACAAAATCAGGACTGGAGGTATTATTATTATTATTATTATTTGTTCATGTCATGTGCGTATTTATTCTATTCCACCTAACAGCTGGATAGAGAGAGTAGAAAATGAATTTCAATTTCTTCCAGATTTTAAAGAGGGACTGAAACTGAATTAATTTTTAAGTAAGTCATAGGATGAGCGTTCTTGATTCTCCACTAGGAGTTTTCCTGATATATAGTTCTGGTGGGTGAGGTCGTGTATTTGTGGTTTACTCCCCAAGGGTGGGTCCAAAGAGGTCCCATGTCCTAAAAAATATGTCATGGGAAGGAGAAAAGTGTTTTTTTTTTATTTTTTATAATTCGATAATTGGGGAGAGGAGATTCAAACCTAGTTCTCCTACTAAAGGATAGTAGACTATGCCATGCCACTGAGCTACAAAGCTCTTGCCAAAGTGCTCTTATAATTCACCAAATAAATCTTATGAATAGAACATCTAAATTAAAGATCAAGATTTAAGTTAGGTTGATTTACCTTCTTGGTTGCAAAGACAATGCAGTCAAAGAAAATAAATAAGGAATTGGGATCCTAGTCCATCTATCTAAATATGGATAATGGACCGTACTTGTTTAAAAACACAGAAAAAGACAGAAAGTGTGTGTGTTTTAAGTTTCTCTCTTACTGCAGTATGAATAATGTTAAGGGTTTCCACATGTCTCCTGCATTTGTGTACATAACCAGCTGGAGTTCTTTAATACTTATTTTTTTATTATGTTTAGCGATTTGTTTTTCCACAATTCAACCATTTCAATGGTTTATTAATGAAGATATGAACAAAGATACAAGGGAGACTTATAACTCTCTGGTGGATGATTGTCAACCTTAATTACTTAAATGGCGCACAGTCATTTAAACACTTACAAGATTTAGCAATTTATTTGCAACCCTGTTTAGTTTTGATGTGAGCCTAAATTAACCTACTTTTAGAAATTCAACAAGTTAGCAGTAACCAAGATTAACTAAATATGAAACTTAGTTTCTATCTGTTGCAGACCACCTTAGATAGGGAAATCTCTTAAATCGTTACTCATCAGGCTTAACCAAAGTAATATTGACCTTATTATATTCTGCTCTGAAATTTTGGACAAGCTTTGGCTATATTTGATCTGTGGCTTACAGTTTGTATATTTTGATGGTTGCCAGTGTGAGTTTTATCCTATTCATGTAGCTAGGCTTGCTTTATTGACTGGTGCATGGCTTAGGGTCAAAAGGAATGAAATATCTAGAGTGCAAATCGTTTTAGAATGGCTGCCATTTTCTTCTCTCTTTTTTGATAAGTAAATAAATTTATTAATAAAAAAGTGCAATCCCAATACACAAGCTGTGTACAGAAGAAAGCACAGAAATGATACAAAAGAAAAGAAGAGGACAGAACAAACAAAGAATTTACAACTAATTAATGTACAAAGAATCCATCAAATCTAATAATCCCTCTACTGAAAAAGATACATGCAGCAAAGTCCACTCATATAAAGTCTTCAAAAATAAATACTTCAACTTCACAACACTGAGTTCTTGGTTCTCAAAGCAGCAGGCGTTATGTTCTCTCCAAATACACACTAAGGAGCCGCTTGCCATACCTTCCCAATACCTCTCCTGCCAAACAGCCCCTTCCAACACTCCAACATCTCCGGCACCTAAAGTTGCATCACCCAAGAAACACCCAACAAATGAGTTACCATAGACCACAAATCCCTAGCCACATCACAATGAAGAAATAGATGGTTCACATCCTCCCCATTACATCACACATGAAGCACCACTTGGTAACAAAGAGACCCCTACTCATGCAATCAAGATCCTCCCCAAAACCGCATGCCAAGACAAGATAGCAACCCTCAAAGGGATACAAGTTTTCCAAATGCTCTTCCTAAGAAAGTCTGCACCACCCCCCTTGCAAAGTGTTGTAGTAGCTCTTCACTTGAAAACCCTGTTGAGGTGAAGGGGTCCACACCAATGTATCATCCTTCCCATGTTCCCATGATGAATATTTGTGTTGTAGAGTTCCACCAACAACCGAGGCACATTGTCTACTTCCCAATCTTGCACTGCACGAAGAAAGAAAAGAATCCAATGCACCTAACCATGCCCACGCTCAATATAATAAGCCACTGTAGCATCACTACTTCGCTCAATAAGGAACAATGCAGGATACCTCTCCTTGAGGGGGATCTCAGCTTGCCACAGATCATGCCAGAATCTAACTGTAGATTCATTACCAATATCAAAACGAATGAAGCATTTGAATCTAAATCCCATCCACTTCTAATATACTTCCACAAACCCACCCCATACACTCCCCTAGACACCCAAACACCAAAACTCTCTGTCTCCAAAATGCAATTTCTTCACACCCATAACACTAGATCCACTTATCTAAAAAATTTTGATTAAAGGTCAACAGTTTATTAATTTCCAAGCCCCCACTGCAAACAGGAATGCAACAAATATTCCAATTGACTAGATGAAATTTAAATTCATCACCCATACCACCCCAAAGAAAATCCCTTTGATTTTTCTTCAATCTATTTGATATGCCCATAGGTAATAGAAAAAATAAGTGGGGAGACCAGATAACGAACTCTTAATAAGTGTGAGGCAAGTGTTGCACTTGAGGGAGGGAGATTCGAATACAAGATTTTTTCACAGGATGACCAATTCTAATAGAAGAAATAATGTTATCGAGAATCTTATGGTTAATGGGAGTTTGTCTTCCAATCAGGATATGATTGCGGATTGTATTACTTAATTTTTCATGTATTTATATTCTGAGCAACAAGTTGTTAGATCTTTTCCAGATTTGTTGGACTTTCCAACGATATTTGAAGATAAAGCGGAATGGTTGGAGAGACCTTTCAAGGAGACAAAGATTTTTGAAGTCGTTAAGGATTTCAATGGTGACAAATTGCCTGGGCCAGATGGTTTTCCTATGTCTTTTTTCCAATCTTGCTGGGAGATTCTCAAACCAGATCTTATGGCTATGTTTCACCATTTCTTTGCTAAAGGTCAATTTGAAAAAAGCTTGAATGTAACCTTCATTACTCTCATTCCAAAAAAAATGCTACAGTAGAAGTCAAGGACTTTCGCCCAATAAGACATGTTGGGGGGTTTTTAAAATTATTGCTAAAGCTTTAGCTACTCGACTATGCGCGGTCATGGGAGATATAATTTTAGCTTCACAGAATGCTTTTGTTATGAACAGGCAAATTCTTGACCCAGTTCTTATTGACAGTAGGTTGAAGTCTGGTATGCCAAAATTACTTTGTAAACTAGATGTTGAGAAGGATTTTGATCATGTGAATTAGGGCTTTCTTATGAATTTGCTAGAGCGTAGTGGTTTTCCTGATAAGTGGATGAGGTGAATTTTCTTTTGTCTATCTGATGTTCGTTTTTCTATTCTTATTAATAGTTCTCCCTATGGTTTTTTTGAGAGCTCCAGAGGTTTGAGACAAGGAGATCCTTTGTCTCCTTTGTTATTTGTTTTGGGCATCGAAGCTCTTGGAAGAATGTTGGATAAAGCTACCCATGAGGGTCACATGTCAGGTTTTCATGTAGGTAATTTACAGGGTAGATCTTTGTTGGTGTCCCATCTCCTCTTTGCTGATGACACGTTAATTATCTATGATGCTAACCTTAATCAGATTTTGATTCTCCGTATGGTGCTTATTTGTTTTGAGGTTGTTTTTGGTCTGTCTAAAAACAAATTTGGGTAAGTTAGAATTGGTACCTGTGAGAGTGGTTCATAATATTGAGATATTGTTGAATGTCCTCAACTGTAAGCAAGATACTCTTCCAATGAAATATTTGGGTCTTCCTTTGGGTGCAAAATTTAAAGATAAGACAATATGGAACCCAATTCTGGAGAAGATGGAAAGGAGATTAGTTGGTTAGAAACATTTGTACTTATCCAGGGGTGGTAGAGTCACTCTAATTAAAAGTACTCTATCAAATTTGCCTACTTATTTCCTCTCTTTATTTCCTATCCCTGCTTATGTGGCTAATCGTATTGCAAAACTTCAATGGAATTTCTTATGGGGTGGTCTAGGGGATGAACCCAAATTTCACCTAGTTAAATGGTTCACTGTTTGTAGTCCTCTTTCTTCCGGTGGTTTGGGGATAAGGAATTTGAGGATTTTTAATGAAGCTTTACTTGGGTAGTGGTTGTGGAGATTTGGGCTTGAAAAAGATGCTATTTGGCAACAAGTGGTAGAGGTGAAATATGGATGTGTATGGGGCGGCTGCTGTACAAGTTCAGTTGCTGGTCCTTATGGTGTTAGTTTGTGAAAAAATATCAGTCAGAGATGGCCTTCTTTGTCTCATTATATTGTGTATGAAATAGGTGATGAGTCGAGGGTGAAGTTTTGGCGAGACCGATGGTATGGGGAGACATCTCTTGTTGTAAGCTATCTTGAATTATTTAGATTTTTTCGAGATAAGGAGGCTAGTGTGGCTGAGCTTATGAAGTTAACTAATGGAACCCTTCATTGGGATGTAAGTTTCTTTAGGGCTGTCCATAATTGAGAATTAGAGGCTATGTTGAGCTTCATGGATACCATATATGGCACTTCTGTAAAGGGGATTGGGGAGGATAAAATGAGATAGAAACTAGATAGAACTAAGGGGGTTCATGGTTAATGCTTATTATTTTTTGCTAGTGAGCTCTAATGATTTATGTTTCCCTTGGAAAAGCATATGGAAGCAGAAGATCCCCTCTTGAGTGGCTTTCTTTTTCCGGATTGTAGCTTGGGGGAAATGTCTGACGATTGACAATTTAAGAAAAAGGAAGGTTTTGATATTGCATTATTGCTATATGTGCAAGTGTAATGTTGAATTGGTTGACCATCCTTTCCTTCATTGTCTGGTTGCCATGGATTTGTAGTCGGCTTATTTGGAGTAAGTTGGGTTATGCCAAAGTTAGTTGTGGAACTCCTAGCTTATTGGCAAGGGTGGTTTGGCCGTCATCAGAATGGTCATATATGGATAATTGTTCCTCATTGTCTAATGTGGGTCTTTGGAGAGAAAGAAATAGTAGGTGTTTTAAAGATAATGACAGATCCATATCAGACCTCAAGTTATTTTTCTTTAGAACCTTAGTAGATTGGCTGTCAGCTTTGCGAAACCAATCATTCTCTTCCTTTCTTGAATTTCTTGATTTATGTCATTTTTGTACTTGATTTGTTTGACCAATGTATGCTTCCTGTTTACTAGGGCATCCTTTTTTTATATCAATAAATCTTATTAGTTATAAAAAAGAAAATAAGTGTGGGATGACCCCTTTCGAAAAATACATTTTCTTCCACCTAGCTTAATCTCCTTTGCATACGCTCTAGTATAGGATCCCAAATAGAATTAGCTTTAAAAGAAGCTCCTAAAGGAAATCCTAATTCCAAATATTTCATCGGAAGAGATGAAATTTGACACCCCAAATTGCTTGCCAATTCCTCAATGTTTGGAACCTCTCCTATAGGCATGATTTCAGATTTGCCCAATTCAATTCACAAGCCTGAAACTGCCTCAAAGCACAAGGATACGACGAAGATGTCGAATGTGTGTAGAATTTACCTCACAAAAAAGGTGTATCATCTGCAATGAGGAGATGAGATATAAACATTGAGTCCCCTCGAAAACTGTCAATAGAAAATCCACTTAGATAACCTCCTAACACCGCTCTAGTGATCGTCCTACTTAAAACCTGGTATTGATAAGTAATTTATCTTTGAAATGTATCTTCTCTGCAGATTTGGAAGTGCAAAGTTTGATTGCTTCAAGTCACGTATGTGTTGGTAAACAAAAAAATTTGTATTGTTAACGTCATTTTCTTTAATGAAAACAAGTTATTAGATCAAGCACCATTAAACTTTTGATAAATCCAAGTATCTTGTATTTGATTGTTAATTTGACTAATTATAAAATAGTCTGTATTGAAACTACTTGACAAAAAGATGATTAGTGACATGAACAATACAGAACATATGTGGATATGTTTTTTGTGAGGCGTTTCTGTCAGACTATTGTTCTAATGCGTAATATTAGAACCAGGTATCCAGTGTGCTCTGGAATTTATCAAAATGGATATGTTACCACTAAGTTAGCATTTGGTGGTATCATGTTTTGAATTATTTTAACAATTATCCTGCTGCCTTGTATCTGTTTACACCACTGGTATATAATTTATAGGGTAGTTGCATCTCGTGCTTGTAATAGTTTTCACAAATAATTGTGTACTTATATATAAGGGCAGAACTACAGAGAGTAGTTAACAAGCTGTAAATTTGCTTATGTTTACATTGGTTTAGTTGTTAGAGTTGAAGACCTAGGAAAATTATTACATTTTCTTTCACTTCTACTTTCTTTTTACTACTAAAAGAGGAGACGTTTTCCTTTGAAACAATGAAAAGGTAATCAAAGTGCTCTCAAGCTGTGTACTTTTACTGACACTGCCACAGCTCAACTGGGGTTTGTCAAATGTAAAACACCTTTATATCACGTGTTTTACCATGCTTTCAAGTGGTGTCAGGTTTGAAAGTGAATCTAGGTAAGAGTGAGATGTCCTGGTAGGGGAACTTAAAGGTTAGAAAACATGGAAGATGTTCTGTGCTGTAACAAATGAATTACCTGGTATGATCAATTTGTAGTCCCATTATTGAGAAGGCTAGGAGATTGGAAGAAGTTTTATTTGTCCAAGCGGGTAGTTTGACTCTTTTAGAAAGCACGATTCTAACTTATGTGGCCAATTGTTTGGGGGAAAGGAAATTGCCCACTTTTAATCAAGCATTATTGGGTAAATGGCTTTGGCAATTTGGAGAAGAAGACATGCATGGTCCATAAATTGGGTTAGGAGTACCCATGTTTGTAGTTTATGGAGGAGAATTAGGGCAGTTTGGGAAAGATTTATGGATCATGTGCAATCCAAGGTATGGGATGGCTACTAGGTGAGGTTTGGTTTGTTAAGTAAAGTGGGAATCAATCTTTGAAGGATTGTACCCAATTAGGCCTTGATTGGCTCTTTCCTAATTTATCAAAATGAAGGGCCTACGTGTCAGGTTATCAAAGATTTCCATGATTGAGAGTTGGAGTCAATTGATTGTTATTTGACATGTTGTACTCTAGTATTCCATTGAGAGAGGGCCTTGATCATTTGAGTTGGAGGTTGAATAGCAATGTTAGGTTTGATGTGCGTTTCTATTTGTGCAGCCTTGACTGAGGCTAGTACTACACTTTTCCCTTGAAAGAGAATTTGGTGTGCTAAGGCTCCAATACTTTTAAGGCTGGGTCCTTTGTTTTAATTGATTTTGAAGATAGGTGTTTCAGTCTTTTAAATTTGTTCCACTTAAGCAAGACGCATGTGCTTGTTATGTGCAATAAGATTCTGTCAAACATGACAGCAAAAGTAACACCGGGGTGCAAAGTGTGATAAGTTTGATAGTTTAGGGTGCAATATGTGTATTCGGATAGTTTAGGGTGTAAAGTGTAATCTGGTGCATAGTTTAGGATGATAAAATGTAATTTCTCCTTTAATTAATTAATTGTCATATTGCAATAGTGTTGTGTCCTACATTTTTGAGAATTTCCATGTCATCATGTCCATGTCCATGCTTGTTAGAGTTACCACATGCCGTTGTGGACATTTTGGAGAGAGAGGAATCATTGCACTTTTGAAGATGAAGCATCTCTGCTGAAATCGAAGTCATTATTTACGAGATAATTGTTTGACTAGTCTTGGGATTTGGGTCTTACTGATACTTATTTTACTGTATTTTCAGTGACTCTCTCTTTTCGACTGTAATTCTTCTTTAATTCTAGGCTATCTTAGACTCTTAGTCACGCATCTGGTGCACATGAGGTAAGTATTTTGGTTTAATAAAATTTTATCGCACACACAAAAAGAAGCTCTTCCCATAAGCCAACATTTTCTATAACCTATATTTTCTAAGAACACTTCATGCATTTTTTTTTAATCACTTGAAGGGCGTAAGGCCAGAATGTGCGCGCATTGTTGCCTGTATGTGTGTGTGCATTATTCTGTCACTTAGAACTCATATGATTTGCATTATCATAGGATGAGAGACTAACTGAAATGGAAGACATGGGTATGATACAGCTCTATGGTATATGTGATTTTACTGTAGGCATGATAAATCTTTTCCTCTCTACTTGTTCATGGTGTAAGGGGCCTTACCATCTGAAATTTGCAGAAGAGGTTTGTTTGGTGTACATAATCTCTAATTTATTTTTCAATAATTTGATTTGTGATTTGGGCTAATGAACTTCAACTTAAATGACAAATTGTCCCTGGTAAGAGGGTGAGAAGGTGGGTTCAAGACCTACCAAGTGCACATGTAACTTAATCTTTTTTTTTTTTTTTTTTTGAGGAACAAAATGATCTCTACCTTAATATTGTAAGGGTGAACATTTTAAATAAATGTGTTCATATATATATAAAAAGAAGACTTGGAGGTAAGAGGTTCTTGGTAAATAAATGTGTTCATTTATGTCCTTTTAAATCAGTTTTTCGTTTCTTTCAACTTCTGCGTCTAAACGCTAAACTTTAAAGTAGTACTAAATATTTGCAAAGGCCTGTTTGCGCAGAGGCATAGAGCCATAGGGGCATGGTGGAAAAACCCTGTACTTATTTATTTATTATTTTGTGTGGTTGTTAGAGCTTGTTGTTGGTTATTAAATAGGGCAATCGTTGAACCCAATGCTACAGGGCTTCGGGCTGCCATTATTGCTAGTGGTGGCCTTCAGTCCTAATTTTGATTGGCCAAGTAAAACGGAAAACAACTTATTGGCAAAGGGAAAACAACGAGGAAAATTGCCAGATAACATTATTTTTAAAACATATTCGTTAGTTAGCATTGTTATCAAATTATTTAGGAAATTAGTGTCTTGAGTCTATTAGACTCGATTTTGAAATGCTAAATCGAGTACAATGAACTTGATTTCAACATTGTACTGTAGCTGACGTGGAAATTTGTCCACGTAGGCATGAAAATTGAGCTTTACAGAGTTTATTCTTTTAAATTGAAATCGAGTCAGTAAGGCTCAATTTCGATACCCAGCAATTCTTACCACTCGATACTAACAGCGGCAAAGCACCAAAGAAGCAATAACGAAGCAAACTAGGCGGCGAAAGCTTTAGGCAATGGTGGTGAAGGCTTCAAGCGAAAGAAATTGGATCGAACTTAATGTGGGTGTGGTTTCTCGCCACCGCTCCAGTGGAGGAGAAGAACACATTGGAGTTCTAGAGAAGATCTTGCTAGAGGAGAAGCAACCCAGGCGGGGATTCTGACTAAACCCAGGTGGCGAAAGCTTCAGGTGAGGGAAATCAGGTCAGACTTAATGTGTGTGTGGTTTCTCACCGCCGCTCCAGTGGAGTAAAAGAACGCGTTGGAGTTCTAGAGAAGATCTTGCTAGAGGAGAAGATCTGATCCGATCAGGTATTTGTTTTGGGTTTTGCATTTGGTTTTGTTCATGGGTTTTTGGGGCTTGGAAGTGGAGAGTGGGATGGTAAGAACTCAGATCTGGAGAAAGTAAAAAAAAGGAAGGAAGAACAAGAAAGCGAAGTCTCCGATCAGTTCTTGAAGAAAAAACTAAATTGAGTCCTACGAACTCGATTTCTATATGACAAAACTCGAGTCCATTTGACTCGAGTTCTATGTCTACGTGGACAAATTTCCACGTTAACTGTTGCATGATGTTGAAATTGAGTTCATTGTACTCGATTTAGCATTCCAAAATCGAGTTTATTACACCCGAGATACTAGTTTCTTAGATAGTTTTGAGAACATGCTAACTAACAAATACGTTTGAAAAATGGTGTTATCTAGCAATTTTGGCCAAAAACAACTTATTGTCAAAGATACCATTTTAACTCTTATATTTTGGAGTCATAGTCAATTTGATCCCTTATTTTCAAATTGTAGTTAATTTGGTCCCTTATTGGTGTCATGGAAATATTATAAGAGCATACAAGCTTGCCATGTTCTGCATTGAGCAGAAATTGTTGGCTGAAATCATCCCTATCTTGGTTGTTGATTTGGGTTTGATTTTTTTGGGTTCATGTTCTTTATACTCAAGATCTGTATATCCAAATCTATTTTTTTTTTAAAGATTTTTCTTTAATTGATAATTTAATTTTTTATTTGGATGCTAATGTGGCATTTTTAATGTTAATAAAAATATTATTATTATTATTATTATTATTATTATTATAG
Organism: Quercus suber; assembly: GCF_002906115.3. Taxonomy (NCBI): domain Eukaryota; kingdom Viridiplantae; phylum Streptophyta; class Magnoliopsida; order Fagales; family Fagaceae; genus Quercus; species Quercus suber. The sequence continues at coordinate 175,104 of NW_027069990.1, forward strand.
TAGTTACGTCAGCTTCAAGTGTGCCAACAATGTATATCTAAGCATTTTCCATTAGTGACTTAGGCTGTGTTTGGCTCTAAGTAAAATCTTTTTTGAGTGTAAATTATTTTTAGTTGAAAGTATTTTTTGGAAAGGAAAGTATTTTCTGGTTGTTTGGTTGCGATTTGGAAAATATGTCTGAAACAATATTTCCCGTGCTTGGCTTGGACGAAAATGTATTTCTAGTATTCATTTTTTGATGTTTGGGTTGTGCGTAAAATAATATTCGAAAAATTCTAACCCATCATACCTGTAAAGTCTTCCCATATGTCATCTAGCAATACATGAATTACACAAGCAAAAATTCACCTTCCTGGAAGAATTCAAAGCATCCATGATACACAATAAAATCATAAACATCATATTACCATTCATAATATTTGGTACATGACTATATATAGATGTCAAAAGTACCGTCTAACCATTGAAAGTACTCCATCCAAGGTCTACAAAAATGATATGTCCAAAGGTACCTGAACATTACAACTATGGACAAAACTTAGATACAATACCTTAGGTGTTGTTCCTTAGGTTTCCCTCTTAAGATTTAGTCATGTGGTTACTTAACTAAAAAATACACTTCCATCCCATTAAAAAAAAAAAATTCCACATGGTAGAATCTTAAAGGGGGAACCTAAGGAACAACATCTAAGTATTGTACTTAAGTCTTGCTCTACAACTATACCTACCAAGCTTACACACCTAAAACTGAAGATACATAACTTGGGTGATTGTACCATCCCAAGTCTACAACATTCTACTTTCTAGTAGTCAAGGTATGTAACTGTTATCCTTTGGAACATAATAGTCCACAAAATATATGTACTGTCATCAGAGTTTTGGAGTTAATAATACATTCATAGAAAAGTAATACCAACCAATGTTTATAGTTAATACGTATTTGTCACATAAAAGGTACCATCACAAAAAACCTACTATCCTAAGTCATCACCATCCCAAGTCATCAAAGTTGAGTAAAAAAGAAATCATCCATCCAAAACTTTCGAAACTTAGCATTCTTTGCCAAAAATCCCTTGCTAACTTCTTGTTTTCAAACAAATGATCAAATGCAGTTGCAAGCATATCATCATTATATCCCTCCACCGACATGACCATCACCTTTGCATAAAGATGAGTGAAATCAGCATGCCCTTGGTTGATAGCTTTCAAGGCCATAGCAATTTCCTTCAATTGCTCAAATAGATTAGTGTAAACGCTATCATCAATGGGAGGTGGACGGCTTCTCTTACGGTACTTTGAAATTTTTGATCCTATGGTGGATGATTCAACAACATTCTTACCCTTATCCACAACAACATCCTCGCCATTATCAACAACATTCTCAGTGTCATCAAGGTTATCCTATTGTGTCTCAAGATCAACATAAGACTTGGCAAAACTACAAGTTGCCATATCCTTACCAACAATAATTGTCAACTCATCATACATTTCAATCCTTTTGTTCAAGTATTCAGCATGTTTACAATGAGCTTGTAAGAAAAAAAAAAAAAAAAAAAACACAATTCATTCAACCACATTTAAGACACTAGTATAATCATTATTCACATGTAACCATCTTCCTTTTGATATGTTGAACATATAGATTTCAATATTTATTCACATTAAAGGCATTATACATCTCAATAGCAGCAAAAATAACTTCCTCTTGATATGTTTTGGCATCACATGTAATCATCTTCAAGTTGTCATTCCATTCAAATCCACTTTTTTTACAGAGTTTTTGGATGGTAGACCACATAGTCCTCAATGTCCATAGCTAGTTCTCAACAAATGTAGGGTAACATTCTACTTCAAATTTCTCAGATATAGCTTTAGCTACAATTGCAAAGGACCCTGCCTTAAAAGTATTGGAGGGCTTATTTCCTTTCATAGTCTTCTTGGCAAGGAGTGTAAGCGTTGTAGTGTGCATTGAAGGTAACCATTGGAATTGCTTAGACGGACTTTCTCTTTCAACATTGCTACATATAAACATAACAATTAACAATGAGAGTAACATATAAAATATTTATAAATAAACATAACACTAACAAGAGTTTAATATCTTAAATCAACCTTCAGAATTGCACAAACAACCAAACAAATATTTGTAATAACTAACCTAAACATAAGATAAGTTGTTATAGCAAACTACAGTGTGAACATAAATCCACCTAGCAAGACCAAAATAAATATTGTTATTATACAACACATAGTTAACATATTACATTACAACATCAACTAGGGCATTATACAGTACACATTGAAACCATAGAAAATTCAAACACACATATACTACTATTCTCTACTCATTGTGTAATCATTCCTTGTGGCTTAACATATCTCCTCTCTCTTAAGATTTTATTTTCTACTTTCTTGAGTAAAGTCCTAATGTAAACATGTTTCCGATTCTCTATCACTAAAATCTACTTGATTCATTGCAGCTTCCATAATATAGTCACTAAGTTCAACCCCCATAAATATGAATGGCACAACATGCTAAAACTACTTCCACTTGTATTTCAAATGACCAAAATGGTTCTGCATCTAAGACTCAAACATTTCTTCAATACTCCAAACCCTCGTTCAATAATAATTCACAAGGAAGAGTGATGAAGGTTGAACAATTCACATGCATTTTCGGGTGGACAATAATTAAACTCTTTCAAATGATATTGAGCATTTCAATAAGGTGACAAAATTCCATTTTTATTACCATAGCCCAACATCACCAAGATAATATTTACCTACATATATTCAATAAATAAAAACAAAATCACTACTAAATAAATAAATAAAACAAAAATTGAAAATAATAAATCAAAAACCTCAAATCTTCCTATAATACCTTTGGAAATTGTAAATCTCCCTAGCCTAGTGAGTGCATCATTTAACACACGAGAATCATGTGCACTACCTTCCCATCCAACCAAGATATATGTGAACTTCAAGTTAAAACTAATTGCAACTAACACATTTTGAGTTGTTCCATCTTTTCTACCATGAAACCTTGTATTTTAGGTGGCACAAATGCGTGAACATGTGTACCATCTACTGCTCCAACACAATCCTATTTTTTGACAGATTATTGCTTTAAAAATTACACAAAATCTTATAACAATACACAAAATTCAGTAAGTCTCAATATTTACATTAAAATATGGGTAGAACCTTCTGCTTTCTCCTATCTCTAGGGGTGTATCTTCACTAGGTAGTCTTATTAGAAATTTATATAATTTCAAAACCTCTATTAAGACAATCCTAAAATATCTATGAACAGTCTTAGTCGATCTATGGAATCGACTACCAACTACACGAAACATCACATTATGACCAATGATGTGTAAAAACATCAATACTTGCTTCCTAATGAACATGTGAACGGTTGCCCGTATAAGCTCTCTCACAAAAAGGATGTTACATAACTTATGGAAAGCTATAGGCTTTATCCTAATTTGACTTACATAATGTCTCTCACTTCCATAAAGAATATTATTTATGTAACGCTCTCTTTTAGTTGCATGATTAATATATGGTGCTACCAATCACCTTCACCTCAGTTTCTTTAATATTACAACCCCTACAATTAGGATAGATGCAATAGATAGAGGCAAGAACTACTACTTTGATTTTTTTTTCTTCATCTAAAAATAACAAATACTGTGGTATAAGAGATACATTAATAGACATGCTATTATAGACATAGTTAGTATATACAAAACTTCAATTACAACAACACAATGAATCCACAATCCAAAATACACAATCAACGAACAAAAACAGCAGTAATAGTCAACAAACACAACAACATTGGTCTTGCAGCCACAATCTGCACATACCTCCACAATAATTGTTGTTCAACTATCCAACTCCATATACATACATATATTAATATATAACCATTATTGTAATTAGTACTAATCATCCAACAAAAATATCTTTTCAAATGACTAAAAAAGTACGTGTGTGTGTATGTGTGTAAAGATAATAGAAAAAATTGAGTAGATCTGAGGTGGGATTGAGGTATGACAGTGTTTATAGATATAGAGAGACAGAGGGACAAAGGGAGAGTGAAGTGGCTGGAAGGATAAAGTGAGAAAGAGTGACAAATTAGTGGCTTCAGAGTGGCAAATCGGTGACAAGGCTTTTCAAATTGAGAAGAGAGAGTGTGGGTCTTGGGTTCCAGGTGTAGATCGGTGACATGTAGTTCATGATTTAGCCTTGGCTAGTTAGAAGGAAAGAGAGAGGAGGAGCAGCTTATCTTCACCGATGGACGAAGCTTGCATGAGGGACAGCGGTATGGTGAAAGGATTGTCCAAAGCTTCTAGTTCTTTCTCTCTATCCTTCGGTTAGCTGACTTGTGAGTGAGGATGGAAATAATTTGAAGGTAAAATGAGAGTGTAATATGTTTTACACTCAACATGGCTTAATTTTATGGTTAACTGGAATTTATTTTCAGTTTGACTGTATTTCAATGTTTACCCAAACAGCATTAAGGGTATAAAATGTTTTCTCAAATTTCTTTACAGTTAAAACAAACACAGCGTAAAAAAATTCTTCTACTCCAATGAAAATTTGATTATTATATCAATAATTAGGATAGTTTAATTTAGGTAAAACCCTAGTATCTAAGTGTGGGTGAGTTGGGCCTGAGGAACCAAGTCATCCCACCTAGACAAAGCCCAACACGAAGTCCAAGGCCCATTAGGTGATGTGGGCCTGATACACATGGGGGAAGGTAACCCCGGGCTTCATCTCAATAGGCTTGATCTCTAGCTGAGTGCCGGGAAGTGGGGCGACCACATCCTAAGAGATTCCTTATAAATCGGTGGACTGAGCTGACCATAAAGGAAATTTGTGTGCGGTCCCAACGCTGAGAACTAACGATTCTGAAAGGAATCTACTCCCAAACACTGTCTGGCGTCAAGAATAAGTTCCAAAGGAATCCTCTGAATTCGTGAGGATCCCTTAGGATTTTGGTGGACATGGGAATGTGTGAGTAAGTGGGGAAAGAAATGATAGCCACCCACTAACAGAGGGCTATGAAAGGAGGCCGAAGCAAGGGTAAAAGGGGTTGGAAATTGGAGAGAGAGAGAGAGAGGGAAAGAGAGGAAAGCACAGAGAGAGGGTGAGTGAACACACTGGGATATTCAAGGGGAGTACTATCACTTGTTTGGGGCCTTGATTGATAGCATTGAGTACAACCCCCACGTACAAATAAACTGTAAGCCCATTATTGCAGCAGAGATGATTTTGGGCACGCACACTAAAATTTAAGAAAATTTTAAAATTCTATTGAAAAAAATTCAAAATTAATTTTAATTATTTTAATCTTTTATCATAATTTTGTACTTTAATATAATAAATTTTGCACACTACATAATTTCCCCGTGTCAAATGGCTCAAAACATACATGTATAACAATAAGTTAATTTAGAGTTTTAGAGTGACTTACTAATTACTATGACAGTTTCAATAATTTTGTAAAATACTATTTTTTTAAGATAAAATTTTAATTAATCCCACTGGCATACTACTATATAGTTTTATAATAATATATTATTTAAGAGCAATTTAGAAGGTAAAATGCTACTCATGAGTATTATATATAGTATGTTAATACTAAACTAGAAAATACAAGAACTTACCACCACAAACCTAAACAAGATTATTAAGTCATTAAGGATGAGGCTTTACTAAAAATATTACTATTTCTTTTTTATTCAATTATTAATTTATTTTTGGCTTTACCTCCTTGCAGAACAATTTGAAGAAATGCAGAATAGCGTTGAAACAAAATACTTTTGCAACTTTCTTCAAAAAAATTAGTGAAATTGGCAATGCTATTGCCGATTTCTTAAAGCAACTAAAATTTTTATTTATTATATTTTTTTAATAAATGGATGACTTTCATGTTTTCTTTGATGTTTTTAATTGACAATAGCATTGCTGATTTTTAGGTGAAACATTACATTTGTAATAAAATAAATCAAAAATTTATTGAGTGGTTTAATATTGATAAAAGTTACACCAATCCTTAATTCAAATCGCTATAAAAGGAAATCTTTAATTCAAATCCAATATAATAGTCAAGATTCTTGTCACTCAATTGACACTATTAAATGTTTACAATAAACACGTTTAGAGTTCAAATCTCCACTCTTTCAACTTTTAAATTATCAAAAAATAAGTTAAAAATATAATATAATGATTTTTAAATATGTAATATATTGATATTAAAGGTATTAGAAACTTAATTTATCATATAAGTTTTATAATTAAATTAATGTGTCATTTTTTAAGCACATAACAACAAAATAATTTCTAAGATTCTTGCAGTTTAACTAGTTAGCACTTGACACCTCTTGGTGTTTTTAAGAAAAACATTTAGCTTTGTTTGTTTTAAAGTAAAATATTTTCAAACGTAAAATATTGACATGTAAAACATTTTCAATAAAATATTTTCAAGTGTTTGATATGACAAGTAAAATTTTTCAAGCAAACCACCAAAACTGATGGCTCAACATTGAAGCTACTGGTGCTGGAGGTTTAGTGACTGGACTGCTGGAACTGGCAGTCATAATCAAAATGGTGTCTCTGGTGATTGGACTGTCGATGTTCACCGTTGGAGCAGTATCTTTGGTGATCGGACCTATAACACCGGTGGACATAATGACATCTTCAATTATTGGACCTCTGGCACATGTTATGGTGTAGCATCTTTGGCCACTGAATTGCTTACACCAGTCGCTAGTGAGGCATCTTTTGCCACTAGACCGCTGGAGGCTAGAGGTGTGCATAGGTCGGGTCAAGAGGTTCTATCAACCCAACCCACAATAGTGAGTTTAAAAAAAAAAAATTCAACCCAACCTAACCCAATCCATTAAAGGAGTCCAACCCAACCCATGTGGATCAAGTTAGACCCATGTGTTTGACATTTTTTTTTTTTTTTAAATTTACTATTATTAACATTAAATTGAGAATTATAACTACACTACCACAAATAAGAACAAATTTATAACCAAATTATCCTGAGTATAACACCAAACTAACATAATCTATATGAGGAGAACTTAGAGTTTGAGTTTTATTTAGGAAAAGGGATAAAAAAAAAATAACAAAATTGTATAATATATTTTTAAAATTTTAAATATATATTAAATAGAGGTGGGCCAAGTTGGATTAGGCGGATTTGTGAATTTTATGACCTAAACCCAACCCAACCCACTGTAAAAACAAATTTCACAACCCAACCCAACCCAACCCACCAACCCCTAAAAACTGACCAAACCAGACGGGTTAGGTTGGATTGGGTCAGTTTTGGCGGGTTGGCTACATCCCTAACTGGAGCGGAGTCTCTGACCTTGGCATCGATCGTCGAAGCGATGTCTCCGGCCACTTGACCGGCGACCTAGTGACTAGATGGGGAATGGAAGCCACTATGCATTTTTGGAAAATATTTTACCAAATTTTCAAAAGTAAAATATTTACAATATTTTATTAATGATTTTATGATCAACAGAAAATATTTTACAAGTTTGACTATATTTTACTTGTAAACAAACACATGAAATGAGAAAATATTTTGCAAAAACTATTTTACTTCAAAACAAATAAAGCGTCTCAAATCCTCGCATCCAAACTTTTGATGTATATATATATAATAATAATAAAAAAATCATTTACACTAATCACTTTTAGTGTCACATCAATTTGTAAATTTTTCAAATAGAAATTGATACTAATTTTAGTGGTTTTCAATCCCACAATATTTCCCATGAAGACGTAAAGAAACTGGTTAGCTGTAATCCTAAATTCTAATTAGAAATCCCGAAATTTTGTTCTTATTACTCGAATATAGAAGACCAATTGATTAAGATGTACTACTATTTCTCTTGTTTTTTTAACGTGTTAGACGTACTATTTCTAATTTTTTTTACAGGAAAAAATAATTCTAGTAGATTACAGAATCCTCTTATAGGCTCTTAGCATACTATGTCTTAATTCTTATCTAAGCTCAAAGGCTCAAACGGTGAACCCCATTAAATTTCCTTGTATACACGACAAGTTATGTTTTCGAAAAGGAAAAACATTTAAGGAAAATATTTTGATCCTAGAGTGTAATGATGTAATGAGTGTTTATTATTATATGTCCGGTACGTATTTTATATGTTGGATAAGTTTTACAGCAAATACTTACATAAATATGTGTACCTAATAATATTTGTGCATCGATCCCACTCTAATATTATTTCAGCTTCATATCAATATCAAACCTCAATCGGCTCCAGCTACCACAAGACACCGCCGTGAATTCCGTATATATAGATGCAACAAGAAACATTGATAACTACCCTTAACCCCACCTATAAAAACCCTTGAACCTTTGGTATTTTTTCCAAGCAAAAAAACTCCCCTATATTTCTTTTCATTCCCAATGAGAAAGAAAAATAGTAGCAAATTAATCATCCCACCATGGAGTGACTTTGACCCTTTCTTATTATCACATATACTTTCGTTTCTTCCCCTCCATGACCAACTGTTTGTCACTCCTTACGTGTCTCGTGCATGGCTCACTGCAACTCTAGACACCCTCTTCCACAACTCCATCTTAGACCTCGTTTTGATCGATGAGCTTGGCGATGAAATCCAACGGCTGAGATTCACTCATCTTCTTCGACTTGCTATCAATCGGTATCATGGTTGGGTCTCTATTTATCTCCCAAGGAAGTACATGCTTAGTTACTTCGCTATGGTTTACATAGCCGAAAGAACTCCAATGATTTCAAGTGTTATTATGCCTTGTGATGTTGCTCTACATGCTTGCCTTGTTCACACATCTTTGCTATATTGGAAAAACCTTAAGGTTTTCAAAGCAAGACTTGATTCCCATAAAGGATTACTATTACAAGAACTTGCTGATTCTTGCAAAAACATTGTTGAGCTTGGTGTTCATGGAGAAATTACAGAGAAGGAGGTTTCAAGTATCATAGAAGGGTTCCCTCGGCTAAAGATTTTGGATATTTCAAAGTCTACTTTGTGTCACAAAGCTTTGAGCTTGCTCTTGGATGGAAAGTTGAGGAGCCTTAGGGAGCTAGACATTTTGCATTGTTCGATTGTCGGTGATGATGGAAAAGACATAACTCACCCTACATCTCAAATGCTGTCCATGAAATTCAACAGGGAAATCCAAGAGAAAGCTTCTCAGTTAAAGAGTGTCAAGTTCACACATTGCTTGGGAATCTATTGTAAGCACTGCAGGGAAAAGTATTCAGATTTATTATATAATTATTTTTTTCAACTTTTGTATACCCGGTTTTATGAAAATAATATATAAATTATTACATTGCTTAGGAATCTCTTGTAAGCTAGCTGTGCAAGGAAAAGTTTTTGAGTGGAAGTGATCTTTCGGCGAAATAGAATATTCAACTATATATGATAAGGGATTAGCGAGTAACAAAGGTAAGTATATATCATTATTATAGGTAGAATGTTATGAAGATGACGATGACCACGTTAGGTGGCTGCAGAACACCATTTTATCTCTATATGGTTTGTTTTGTGTGATAAGCAATGATGTTTTAACTATTATGCAATTCATTGATATATGCTTTATATGGTTTTGAGTTTGACTGGTTGTTAATGTTATATTAATAATTTTTCTTTTGTTTTTTTGGTTTTTTTTTTTTTTCTCATGTTCTTTCCTTCCGGATATTAATTTTCAATATAATAAGAGCTTTTTCATGTTTTGAGATATCTCTGAAAGTTTGAAAATCGATTGAATTTTTATGGCTAAATTCCTAATGGTTATTATTGGTATATGATGACTTTGAATTTTCAACTCATAGTTTCCAAGGTGTGCTGGTGTGGTGCTTCCACCAATTGAATTACAATTCCGAGGAAAGAAAGTATGCATCGATTGTACATTTTGTCATGATTTCATTTAAACACTTAATTTCTACTTTATTTAGATTAGAATAGAAATCTAAAAAAGTAGTAAATTTGATAACCACATGAATATGCACTTTTAGTAGGAAGGTCTCACTGATTGCGTTTGCCGACTAGGCTAATCACGTATGGACAAAATATACAAAGGAGCACTTGACACGAAAGTTATCTATGAACTTTTTGGGGAACCACGTAGTACAAAAAAGCCAAGTTGAGGATTTAGAAAAAGACACTTCGGTTTGTTGTCCTTAAACGTGGACCATAGATCGCAGCTGACTCATTAATGAGTGTTTGTGGAACCACTCCGTCGGCTGTCTTTTTCTATAACATGGACCATATATTCCCCCTTTTAGTTTTGTTCATTATCTTAAACACATGCACTTGACAAAAGTAGCACATCATCTTCATTATCCATGGTTGAAAATATCTAGTGGAATTCACTAGTTTCATTTATCCTCTTTTTTTTTCTTTTTTTCTTTTTTTTTTTTTTTGGGGGGGGGGGTGGGGAGGGGGATTGGTACACATGCAAGAAACTATTTCACATAGTACACCAAACAAAAACAAAAACAAATAAAAACTATTTCACATCATCCAAACATTGAACAACTAATCTTTCATCAGATACAAGATTAAATTGAATCCAAAAAACTCTTTCTATAATCTAAAGCAACTAAGTAAAACAAAAATTACAGCAGCTAAGAAATAGAATTGAAACAATATACCACAAGAAATGTAATATGTGGCATTTCTTTGGACTGCAAATGTTGAGCCAACCTCAAGCTTAAGCACCACCATTACAATCAGATGGTAGTGAGAATATCCGGTAGTTGCCCCTGAAATCCTCAGATTTCAGGGGCAGTGAAATTCGAAGAGAAAAGATTTAGCCTCCTTGATATAACTCTATGATTTATGCAGAGCAGCAACCAACTTTCTTAACAGCTGAAACATCATCTTTGGTTCCAACATTTATGGTTTGTCCTTTAGGCAAGGCTGCAGGATCATCTCCAATATCAAGTGCTTTCCGGCTGACCACTTGAAATATTTGGGTTAGCACTTCAGTGAATGCATTCTCAACATTCATAGACTCAAGGGCAGATGTCTCCATAAAGAAGGTGTTCTCTCTTTCAGCAAAGGCTGTAGCATCCTCAGTGGATACAGCACGCAAGTGACGCAGGTCTGCCTTGTTACCCACAAGCATTATCACGATATTGGAGTCTGTGTGATCCCGTAGCTCCTTCAACCATCTCTCAACGTTCTCAAACGTGATGTGGCGGGTGACGTCATAGACAAGCAATGCACCCACAGCTCCTCGGTAGTATGCACTAGTTATTGCACGGTACCTATGGTATCAAACGATAGAAGTATAATTTCAGAAATAAGAGGATAACATTAGAACCAAGAATTGGAAAAGGGGGGAAAAAAAGAAGCTTTTTTTTTTTTTGGTTCATATATGTATTGCCTATTGACATCAAACGATGAAAGTAAATAATTCAGACCTTCAGAGCAATGCAACAGTATCATTTATATTGTAATTGTAATAAAAAAAAGTTAGTCATATAAATCACTACCAAAATCACTGAAGGGACATTGTGAATCATCCTCCACACTCCCCCCCACCCCCCCCCCCCAAAAAAAAAAAAAAAAAAAAAAAAAAAAAAAAAAAAAAAAAAAAGAGATCATTTTGACACAATACTAAAAAGATATGGACTATATTAAAACATTTGAAAAATCAGCAACACCAGACACAGTATGTACAGTCATGCCTGAATGCATAAGACAGATTGGAAAAGCTTAAAATTAATTTTGAATGAACAAAAAAAAAAAAAAAGAATTTTTCATTTTAAACAGGGTCATTAATCCGAAAATGCACCAGTTATATATCAATATATAAATGAACAAAATATTATCTAATCCAGCTTAAGAGCATAATGAGGAAGTCTGTACAATTTTTGTTTAGATACAGGACCCATGATCCAGAAGCCAACAAATAAATGACTTGGACAGTGCAACTGTTAGTCTTATATGCAAGTACATATACAAAATACATAACAAATTTGATACTTTGTTATGATTAAGTGAAAAGAACAAATGGAAGACTTTTTGATCCTCCTACTCTCACCACCCCTTTCTATACATGCTTCCCTCCTGTGGTCAATGCTTCAGATTTGCAAATGGGGCAGACATTCTTCACAAGCAGCCACTTCTGTAAGCAATTCGCATGGTACTCGTGACCACAATCAAGGATTCCAATCTTCTCTTGGCTCTTATAATCATCCTGCAAAACCCCACCAAAAAGACATAATGATACCAGTAAATTAGGAGAATGAATATCCCACGTAGAAAAATTAATACAGTATAATACAGTCCAAACTTCACTATCACTAAACAGTTTGTTTTAAGATACCTGGCATATAATGCAAGAGTCAGCTTCCTGATCCGCAGAAGCTGCCTCCTCCAGATTGATATTAGGAGAAGATAATAAATAAGTTTTTGTCTTTAACTGCCTTGTGATAGTCTCCTCTGACAACCCGACACTTACATTGCCAATCCGTTCTCCCAATGCAAGAAGCTCCTGAAGATTTAAAAATTTCAAGTTAAGAAAGCTTTTATAGGAGTCAGCAAAATTCGTACAAAATCAAAACCACATAAGTATTCTGGTTTAATATATCAAACATTAACACTATGCAAGTCTGTATCTACACTAACTGGCTTTTCCCAGCAAGGACAATGACTAATTTAGCTTCCTCAGCTTACCTCATAAGAAAAGTGCTCTATGTCCAACCGCATTTCTCTGTGATGATCAATCAAATTTCCCATTTGATAAAATTCTGGCATCTCTAGTATGGCAGTTTCCTACACATCAACCAGAACAATTAATACCAATTTCTAAAAACAAGTAACATAAATAGTCATTGTTCACTAATATATACCATAAATTCCAAATAACAGAACAACCACTTATTTGAATGAAAGAATGACAGGAAAATGGCACAATTGGAGAGAATATTACATCAGCCTGCAGAACTCTCAATTGTGGAAGGTTGCGATGTCTAAGAGTTGCCTCAGGCGCAACTCCTCTGTGAGGACGGTATATCCGAAGCCCAGTTGGTGCAGCGGATCCGGGATGCCTATGACCCATCTCAAAACTGTTCTGAGCAGGAGTTGGAGTGCTGCGTGAAGAATTTGTGGAAACTCTATATGAAGGTGCAGCTACTTGGGGATGAAAGTTTATATTTGGGCTTCTCACTGCTTGCATTGGTGAGCTTGGATGATGATGACTGTGGTGCCGGTGGTTAATGGGAGGAGGATGCTGGAAACTAGGGGAACTTCTGTTGCTAGCTGTCTCATGATATCTCTGCACACCCATGCTCCGAGCCTCCATAGAACCTCCATTGACATTGCTCCCTGTAAGGAATATGAAAGAGAGAGGTATCTAATTATTCCCAAATGAAGGTTGATTAGTGACAAACATAATAATAAGGCTCCATTGCCACAACAGAAATCTTCCACTCAGAAAACAGACGCTGAAAGAGGAGGAACTGCTTTCACATTCTAAAATATAAACGGAAACAAAACGTGTAGAGAACACGTCAAAATCCACAAAACAAATAGAGATTTTTTTTTGCTTATTCCATCATGTAAACACCTCTAAGAGCTTGTTGAAAATGATTGACCAAGATGAGTTTTCTGACATAAAATTACCACCATGGGAACAAATGGAACTCTGAAAAGGAAAAACAAAAATAAGTTATTTACCATGCATATAAGGCATTGCAGGAGCCTGGTTCCAGGCTGAAGTACCTCCATCACCAGAATTACTGCTCAACTGTTGGTCCAACCAGAGAGTACCAGCTGGCTGAAAATGCTGACCCATATAGTTTCCTTGAATCAAATGATTATGGTCATTCACCAAAAGAGAATCCATCCCAGTAGCACCTGGTCTGTTCCTCAAACTATTCTGGGGTCCTATTTCCATGGGTGATGGAGTAGTAGCAACCCCTCTGTACTGAGGCAGAGCAAAAGATGTAGCATCCATCACAGCAACCCCATCAGGATGCCTTATATTCAAGGGCGCGACTGAAGAACTAGAACCAGATGAGGCATTATTATGTTGGAAACTCCCTGCAACTCCTTCGGCATATTTTCTCTTAAATGGACCCCTGCCATCATCCATAAAGTGAATGTTCCTTCCAAGCTCATCTGCAGAAACTCCAATGCCCCCATAATTGCTGGCAGATGGCAACTGACTAGAGGCCCCATGACTTCGGGGCACAGGTAATGCCCCACTACCAGAGGAAGGTGTCATGTAAGAATAGTAAAAGTTGGATGCAGGTGCAACGCCTAAGTCAAGATTATGATGATGCTGAATTCCATTGTACTGTGTCATCCCATAGATCATAGCATTGTCATAGTGCTCTCCTATATATTGGACATCAAGATTAGTTGTGTTCCCTGAAGATGATACCATAGTTCGGATATTAGGCTGTCCAAAGTTTTCATTGGCCCCCAAAACAATACAGGGCTCAGAATGGAGATAATTCTGGCCTTGTTGATCCGCTAACATACTTCTATGCCCCATGTTGAACACCTGCTTTCAAGCCACAATGTTTGACAAAAATAAGTCAGATCAGTTGGAATGATGAACTTTTTTTTTTGATAAGTAAGAAAGAAGTATATTCAAGAAACTACCTCATGAAAAAAACATAAGGCAGGCAAAGGATACAGGGGAGGAAACAAACAGGAAAAACAACAAAACAAACAACATCCAACAAAAACTAAGAACAAAGAAGAGAATTGAGGAACAAAGGGAGAGAGTCACTAGAGGTGAGTCCCCAAGCCCTAGACCAATCAAAAAGAGAGCCACTAAAGAAAGCTAGCAACTGGTCATCGGATTTATCCTTGTCTTCAAAAGTTCGCCAGTTTCGCTCCCTTCAGATACACCACATTAGACAAAGAGGAGCTAAATTCCAAATGCTAGAGGAGTGCTTTCCCAACCAATTCCACCAACCAAAAAGCGTATCTGCAACCGATCTTGGCATAAGCCAAGAGATCCCAAACTATAAATCAAGCATAGAAAGCTATAACTATAACCATAACAACAACAATAACTATAACTATAATTATTGGCAATTATGCACTATTTCAATATAGAAAAATAAAATAAAATAAAATGCATGTTCTATTACTCAACTTGTCAGGTGACTGACTATATGAACACAACACAAGATGAAAACTACAAATAGAAGAATAAACTTCAGCTTGTGTTACCTGACTTACCTCAGAAGATAGAAAATGTGATATTAAAAATCTCAATACATTTTAGAAACAGACTCCAAACTATAGCTTCCTGTGAAGCATCCCAAATTCCACCACAAAGATATAGCGGAAGTAATTCAACCTGCTAGGCTGCTATTATGTACTTATACCTACTTCAGCTCCATATTCCTTTTTCAAGATTTCATTCAAAAATTCATAGAAAATAGCAAAAATTCTCTCACAGAGGGTGAGAAGATCCTAAAGGAATATCCTAAAATTGAATTTTTATTTTTAATTTTATATAATTTAAAAAATGCACCTTTTCCTTTTTTTAGATAGACAGCAGGAAGGAAGGAGGTGAAAAGGGGGGGGGGGGGTTTGGTTATCTGGAAGAGTTGGGATACAAGAAGCAAAGTGAAGGAAATTTTTGTTGTGAACAATGGGTTTCAATTTTTCTTAGACTTTCTCTTCTGGGTATTCAAGATTTCGTGTGTTGTTCCTGTTTTTGAATTCCAACATGATCGTTAACAAGATAACATTAAGAGTCTTTATTTTTATTTTGTAAATTTTAAAGTGAGGGTTTCAATATTGTGATAAATTTTCTTCTGGGTATGTGTGATTTTATTAAAGCTGTGTCAAGTTTTTCTTTTTATTTTTTATTTCAACATGATCGTTAATTAAAAAAAAAAAAGGTATAATTTTTTCCTTTAAAATTTAAGTAATAGGTTTTGGTTACCGTTACCTGGAAACTGGAGAAAAAAAGAATAAAGTTGAACGAATGTATAATTTTCTTTTTGAATTTTGGATAAGTTTTCTTGTGGGTATCTTAGAATTAGTAAAAAATTGTGTCAATATTTCAAGTTCTTTTTTTTTTTTTCTCAAGATTGCAACATGATTTTTAACTATATGACGGTAATTTAAAAAAAAAAAAAATTAATGGGTCTCATTATTTGCATGTATAATTATCTGGAACTGGGTAGAGAAGAAGAACAGTGGAGA
>NW_027069990.1:192261-235862 GCF_002906115.3 Quercus suber
GGGGGTGTGGGGGGGGGGGGGGGGGGGGGGGGGGGGGGGGGGGGGGGGGGGGGGGGGGGGGGGGGGGGGGGGGGGGGGGGGGAGGGGGGGGGGGGGGGGGGGGGGGGGGGGGGGGGGGTCTTAACATGCTAAATGCTCTTCTAAGGGAAAGAAATAGTGAGGGTGCCACAAATAGAATTATAATAGGAGCGGACATCAAAAGTACCACTCCCTAGTTAACCTCCAGAGCATTCTATCACTCCCTCCTCCCTTGGCAGCTTGGAATAAATAAGCTCAAAGAAAGAATGCACAACCCTCAACTCCCAATCATGAAGAGTTTTATGGAACTACAAATTCCAGCTCCTACTCCCCCATATGGAGGAGAAGTCAGCACATCAGAAGTTAAAGCTTCCATATCAAATGAACACAAACAAAGCAGGGTAAAGATCCTTTAAAGGATGATGCTCACTCCAAGGATCATACCAAAACATAATACAATTACCTTCTCCCACCTCATAAACCACACGCTTAAAGAAATCAACCCCACTTGCTCTATGCTCCTCCACAACCTATAACCACGAGTCCCTCTACCATTCTCGTGCACACCAACCCCTATAGCCTCACCATATTTGGTTGCAATCACCTGACGCCACAAATGGTTAACTTCCTGCCCAAAATGCCAGCTCTTTACCAAGTAAAGCTTGGTTAAAGTTCCCAATTCTCCTAATCCCCAAGCCACCAACCTGAATAGGTGAACAATCCATACTCCATGCCACTAGCGGGTACTTGAATTCCTCCTTTGATGTCCCCCACAAGAAATTTCTTTGAATCCTTTCTTATCTATAAGCTGCAAATTTAGGAACAGTGTACAGATATAGATAATAAGTTGGAAGGCTTGAAAACTTACTTTTTAACAAAGTTAGTCTACCACCGTTTGACAAATATAAACATTTCCAGCTAGATAACTTTCTATCCATCTTCTCTAAGATAGGATTCCATATCAATGTAGCCTTGAAATGAGCCCCCAACTTTGCAACCCAAAATATCTGCTAGAGCTTTCAAATTGCCCACCTCACTCATAGGGACAATTTCACTTCAACATTGACTTTCAAGCCTGTGACAGCTTCCAAAAAAAAGCAGTCCTTATGCATAATAATGGCTCCCTAGGCACCAACAAATAAAATAGTGTCGTCAGCAAAGAGAAGATGAGATATACTCAACCCCACGATGGGAATCATAAATAAATTTATCCAAGATGGGTTGAAGTCTAGTAGCCGAAACCTTTGCTAAAATTCTATACACACTCCCCAAAGACTAATAGGGAGAAAATCCTGAATTATGCTTTTGTGGTATTAAATATAGAAAAGTGGCATTAAGAGATTTTTCAAAGACACAATGTCTATGAGAATATGTAAACCAAGCCATCACATCCTTTGCAACCACCCTTCAGTACTTTTTAAAAAGCCATAGTAACACCGTCTGGCTAGGGAGCCTTATCGCCCTCCACCTCCTTCAGCACCTGAATGACTTCATCCCTATCAAATTTCCTCTCAAGAGATCATCTATCAATCTCGTCAAGGCAAGCAAAATCTATACTGTCTACTTGTATAATTTCTCATAAAATTGCACCATCTGATCCCAAATTGCCACATCACCCTCATAAATTGCACTGTCCACCTTCAGGCCTCTCATATGATTGACCATTCTATGGGAGTTAGCCAATGTATGAAGAAAAAAAAAAAAAAAAAAAAGCCATGTATTGATGTCTTTCTCTTGCAACCATAGTGCTCTTGACTTTCTCCAAGAAATCTCCTCCAAAGTGGGTTTTTGAACTTATCCTTACGGATCTTGTTTAAATTGGGTTTAGATATCATAGTGGGGACATTATGCATCAGACTCATTTTCTATAGAATTCTCTCTCCTTCCTTCCCCCCACTTCTTCTGCTCTCCAACCCATTATTTAAAATCCACAAAAAAAAAAAAAAAAAAAAAAGACTTTACCGTTATCTTGTTAACGATCATGTTGAAAAATTAAGAAAAAATATGAAGACATCGCAGGAATACAGAAACTCACCTATGATCGTAGAAAGGGCGATCGACGATCTCAGAGAGAAAGAGAAAGAGAAAGAGACAGAGAGAGAAACGCTTTCTTTGGATTTTTTTTTTTTTTTTAATAATTTTATTTTATTTGGTTTTTCTAATCGGAGTTCTGTTGTGTCCTTTATAGCGGTTTCGTACTTTATTAAATTAAATAAAATGTTTTAATTTCTGAACCAAGCACCGACTCATGGTGAACGCGTTTTAATACAGCGTGTATTGCACGTGCCTCTAAAACGGCGTGGTATAATCATGGAAGAAATTAAGAAAAACTCAAAAAATAATAATAAAACACTCAATTATTGACTAATAAAAAGAAATAAAATAAAATAAAATATTTTATATTATTTAACTGTTAGGATAATTTAATTTTAGTTAAAATTATATTACCTTTTTTTTGAAGAAATTAAAAATATACTCTAAATAAAATTTTAGTTTTCAAACTAGTTGTTAGAATGGTTTAATTTAATAAAACATTATTATCTAAGTTTCAATAAATTTAAAATTCTGCTCCAATTAAAGTTCTATTACCAAAAATTTTAAGAAAACTAGCCTCATCACATGCACTTTTTTTTTTTAAAAGAATCAAACTGAATCAGCTATTATTAAATGAAAAGTTAGCCAGCATTAGCTAAAAGTACAGGTAAAATGTGGGAGGGAACCTCCTTCGTTCAAACCACTAAACCGCTAACATGTCCAACATGTCTAGTTAGGTTATGAACTACAAAATTCCCTTTTCTTTTAACATGAGAAACTCTAAAATTGAGAAAAGAGTCTGCATGGAATCTAATCTCCTTAATGAGATTACCATAAGAAGCTAGGGAATGCTTTTCTGCTTGAACTGCTTGGGTGATGATCTCCAAATCTCCCTCTAATATAATAGAGCTAAGATTAAGATCTTTGGAAAGCATGATGGCTCTTCTCGTAGTTGCTACCTCCACGTCTACCATCGTATGAGGAAGAGGAATCTTCTCTGTTAAGGAGGCGAGCACTCCACCCTCACTGTCTTAGATCACAGCTCCTATGCCTGCACTTTGGAATCTCGGAATACGGCTTTGTCATAATTAATCTTTAGGAAAGGAGCTTGTGGAGGAGACCAGGTTGCTGCTGTGTGGAGATTGACAATTTCAGTCGTTGGCTTCACTGGTTGCACTCGTTTGTAATCTTGCAGCTGCCATCGCCCTCCTTTTTTCAAAACCTCCCTACCCTTCAATATGCTACGCCAAGCATATGACCCTTTGGCAAAATCTGGGACCTCCAAAATAGAGCAATTCGGGAAGCACTTCGCTTTGAAAACCTGATAGAAGAGTGAATTTTCATTGTGAAAAAGCCACCAAGCCTATTTAGCTAGGAGAGAATCATTAAACATGACCAAGTCTTTGAATCCCATGCCTCCCTCCCTTTTCGGTTTACACATGGTGCTCCACTTTCTCCAATGAATCTTTCGTCTCTCTCCTCTTTGACCCCACCAAAATTTTTGAATAAGGCCCTCAATTTCATTACATAATCCCACCGGAAGTTTAAATCAACTCATAGTGTAGGTAGGGATTGCTTGGACAACGGCTTTAATGAGGACTTCCCTCCCAGCTTGAGAAAGCAACTTTTCCCCCCACCTTTGGAGCTTTCTCCATACTCTTTCCTTGATATATTCGAAACTAGCTTTTTTCCTTCTCCCAATCAAAGAGGGTAGCTCCAAAATACTTTTCATAGCTTCGAATTTCAAGAACTCCTAAGGCATTCTTGATGTATTACTTTCTCTCCAGAGTGGTGGACTTGCTAAAGAAAATGGTAGTTTTGTTTTTATTGATGTGCTGTCTCGAATACTTACTATGGGTATCCAAAAGTTCCAAAACTTTGTCACATTCTTGAGGAGTAGATCTATAAAATAACAAGCTATCATCTGTAAAGAAAAGATGGGTTAGTTTAGGGCCATTTTTGCAAAGTGAATAGCCATGTAGTTCTCCTTGGCTGGCTGCTTGTGAGATGAGACCATGTCGACCTTCAGTGCACAACAAAAATAGGAAAGGAGAGAGAGGATCTCCTTGCCTAATTCCTCAGGTTAGCTTGATCATGCCTTTGGGCTCACCATTCACCAATATGGAATAAGATAAAGTTTTTACACCCACCATCATCAACTGGATCCACCTTTTTGTAAAACCCATCTGTCTCATAACTGCTTCCAAGAAAAACCATTCCACTCTATCATACGTCTTACTCATGTCTAACTTCATTGCCATATAGCCCTCTTTCTTAGATTTGTGATTCTGCATGCTATGTAGACTCTCAAAAGCAAACCAAAATATTATTAGAGATAAGACGACTCTTTGTAAAGGCACTTTGATGTTCCGTAATGAGAGTAGGTAAGACTTTCTTCAACCTATTAGCCAATACTTTAGAAAAAATCTTATACAGGACGTTACAAAGGCTTATAGGTCTAAATTCAGAAACTAACTCTAGGTTTTTTACTTTGGGAATTAGAGATGAAAGTATGGTTCAAATGACACAGGAAAGTGGCTATATTAAGGAATTGTAAAACAGAAGTTGTTACCTCATCACCAACCAGTGGCCAAAAGTGTTGGAAAAAAATTGGAGGCATTCCATTCGAACCCGGTGCCTTGAGAAGGGCCATTTGTTTCAATACTTCATGTACTTCTCAAGCCTTAAAATCTGTTGATAGCTTATTATTCATTTGCGCACTAACCCAAGTATTAATGGTCAACAAAACTTCTTCAGGAAATGTGGGATTAGCTGAGGTGAAAAGTTCTTTATAATATTGGATAAGGATGTCTGCCACTTCCTCATTATTTGCACTCCATTGCCCATTCGGCTTTCTAAGCTTATGGATGAAATTTTTTCGGTACCTGTTGGTTGCTTTGCTGTGAAAAAATCGTGTGTTACGGTCTCCTTATATAGCCCAGAGAGTTTTAGAACGTTGCAGCCACATTCGGTTCTCTCTATCCAAGAGAATTTCAATTTCATTCTTCAATTCCCTCACCAGAGTGTTCAGCCCAGAATTCATTACAACCCTTTTGGCCTCAACTAGTTGTCTTCTCTTTTTTTCTAGCTTAATCCTCACATTACCGAACTTCTCACGACTCCACTTAGTAAGTTCAACAACACATTTCTCAAGTTTTCTAAGGATTCGATTGTTAAAGTAATTAGAATCACTAGACAGCCACATAGCTTCTACTGTATCAGAGCAACCTTTGTCGGATAGCCACATCTCCTTAAATCTGAAAATTTTCTTCTTACAAGCCACCTCTAAACCTGTGAGAGTGATCAAGAGTAGGCGATGGTCAGAGGAATCCGAGTGGAGGTGATGAATTCGTGCCCCTGCAAATCTTGTGAGCCACTCATAATTGGCTAACCCTCGATCAAGTCTTTCCCACACCGAATGTCCTGCTGCATAATGCTTACTCCATGTAAATTGAGATCCTACAAAGCGAAGATCAAGAAACCCACATTCGTCAATAACATCTTGGAAAAGTTGCATTTGGGATTGTGATCTCATGCTTCCCCCATGCTTCTCATTGCTCCTCAAAATCTCATTAAAATCTCCTGCACAAAAGTTAAAACGAGAATTTAATTGTCTTAGCATCGACCAAGATTCATGCCTCAAATGTGTTACCGGTTCCCCATAAAAACCTATAAATCTCTAAGCATCCTCCTTTCTTTTGTTTATAATTGAGTCAATGTGATTTTTAGAGAGAGTCTCCATAGTGACATCAATACAATTTTTCCAAAATAATGCTAAACCTCCTCCCCTATTTTCTCAGGGTACAACAAACACATGATCGAATTGCAATTTCCGTCTAATATCTTTTAGCCTTGCTTCATTTGACCATGTCTCGGCTAAAAACATGACAGATGGATCTTTTGCCCGGACTAAAACACCAAGCTTTTTCTCTGTACGTAGGTTCCCAAGCCCATGACAATTCCACACTAGGCAACTCATTGCTCCTGGTGGGGCTGAGCATCAGCCTCCACCATTTGAAAAGAAAATCTAACTTCATCTGTCAAAACCTGTTTCTTGCTGCAAGGTAAATCAAAATGATCATCAATTGTTGAAAAGCTCTATTTGTAAGGACCTATGAAATCTGCCTAAGGTGTTTGATGCGTGATCTTGCCTTTGTCCAACCTAGTCCACATGCCTTTTTTTTTTTTTTTGGTTACCCTAGCAACTTCATGCCCCTCACGTGACATAGGGTTAGGAGTGAAAACATTAATATTAGGGTTTGATTGAGTCGCCTCCTTGACTTGATTGCTATTGGTGGATTTACTCAGGTCATTAATTGTATTAATACCAATTGGTGTCGTTGGGAATAATGGCCTATTATCACCAGAATTTTCGGTAACATTAATCCCTATAATTTTTGCATTTAATTTGTCCAGATTTTGTGGAGATTTAATGGGGTCTTGAGATTTAATCCCCATGAAACCTTTTCATGAATAATGAGGAGCATTAGTTTCAACGGTTTTCTCCCTTAAATGAGCATTTAATTTGCTTTCAGCTAAGTCCACGTTGTGCACCACCATGAGCTCCTCCCTAACTCATGATTCAACGTTGATCTCCCCGCCATCCTCCGGTCTAGCTTCAGTAGGCTGCGATTTTGGGGCACTGTGTTTCTTATTGTAAAACCCCGGGACTGCCACCGCGCTTCGCTTTGATGGGAAAAACGATAGAGCACGTAATGATGGCCCAAATTGTTTTTGTGTTTCTGCTAAACTTCCTTTGCTGTCCAGCCATATTTCACAATCACGGTCCGAGTGATTGATTTTGCCAGACCAACAGCAAATATTGGGAAGGCGTTCGTACTTGAAAGTTACCCAAGATTTTTTGGCATTCTCCATAGACACCACTCAACCACGACAAAGGGGTATGGATATGTCCATCTCCACTTGAATCCTCATAAAATTGCCCCACTCCGTTTCAGCCAGATTGTTAGAGTGAACCGCTTGTCCAACAACTTCATAGATTTTCTCGGCCGCCTTAACATTCATGAACTTGTAGGGGAGTCCATGAACCTGAACCCAGAATCGGGTCTTCTCAAATTTTAGTTCTTCCATGGCCATGCTCTTATCATATTTCTGCATGATCACCAAGTGCTTATCAAAGCACCATGGTTCGGCATTGAGGACCTTCTCTATTTCAATTTCATTTTCAAAAATGAATAGTATTACATGATCACCCATATTTTTAATCTTGAATCCACTTCTTGAACGCCACAATGGAGTAAACGTTTTTGCAATGGCCTTAATGTTAAGAGCCCTTTTCGTGAGAAACTTTGATACTATGATATGTTCTTTCAGCTGAATTCCTCTTCCAAGCAGCATCATAATCCTTCTCTCTTTGACAGTGATAGTTTCATCCAACTCTGTGATAATTCCTCCATTATCTAAAATTGATCTAGGCAGTAGGAAAAAATTAAAGAAAGAAAAATGTGTTTCCCTATTCCCTTGAAGAAAACCCAACTAGCCACCGAACTAACACTGTTAAAACATGGAGAACAAAAGAACCTTCGTAGAAGGTACAGCTATTCTGCTGCCTAAGATAAGTGTGGAGAACTTTCTTAGTTACAGAGAAACTTTCTTTTTTTAAGATTATCTCAATCTTCTCCATTTTGAGAACCCCAATTGATAAGTCTATTGTTGTCAAACAAGAGATTTAAATTTTGAATCTCTCATCACATGCACTTTGCATGTGCAATGAATTTTTTTTTTTTTTTTAATTTTCTTTTTTTTAGTTTAGTGAAAACATTGGGTTTAGTGGTCCTATTTTATAGCCCAAAAAAAAATTGTCTTTATTTTTTATATATAATTTTATTTTGAAAATCTAATTTATAAGTGAATAAAACAATTTGAAAATCAATAAAGAGTGGCCCAATTTTTTAAGCAATGTTTTAGTGGGAGTTAGAGTTATATTTTTACTGGATTATCCTTTAGTTTTATCTCTACATAAACATAAGGGTGTAGGGGCATTTTTGAACAAAAAAAAAATGAGGATTTCAAATAGGAGAAGCCTCTTAAATAGTAATATAGATTAAAATAAATTTTGATATTTATTTCAATTATTTATCATAATTTTATATTTTAATCATAGTTATTAAATCCGTACCAAATCGCTAGTTAAACCCTGAAACCCGTGAACCAAAACATTATTCAGAATGGTTTGGTGTAAAATACCAAATATGCAATGATCCATTATCAAACCATTTAAACCGACAAATTGCAC
Source organism: Quercus suber (assembly GCF_002906115.3). Lineage (NCBI taxonomy): Eukaryota > Viridiplantae > Streptophyta > Magnoliopsida > Fagales > Fagaceae > Quercus > Quercus suber. The sequence goes on from NW_027069990.1 coordinate 200,570, forward strand.
AAGTTAATCTTTTTAACACGGGGATAAAAGAAAAAGAAAAAAAAAAATACCGTGTGTATATGTGAAAAAAACTCAAAAATGACTGAACCAAACTACTAAATTCACTGCACTTTGAAATCATCAATTGTATTTGGAGATTTAAATAATCAGCTAAAATTTTATTTTGAATTTCTTTGAGATTTTTTATTTTATTTTTATTTTTATTTTTATGGGTTGTTTGAGATATGTTGTTTCAGAACTTTTAGATTATATAACTTGGCTATTGGTTGATTTATGTGAATTATGTGTTTTTTTATTTATTTATATTCTCTAAATTTATGTTATATGATGTAATTTTTTATAGTTATAATTTATTAATTTACCTAAATGGAGTATTTTTATTTTATTTTAGTTTCTTTTTATAATTATAATACATTATTTAATTAATTAATAAACCTACAAATCAACCAATAAACTACTAGTTGAACCAATGAATTAGTGAACCAATTCTGTAGTCGGATCAACTTTCAGTACGGTTTTGATAACTATGATTTTAATATAATAACTCTTACATTATAAATATTGTCCTTGTGTCAAGTGAATTATTATTATTATTATTCTGATAATTAATTTAGAGTTTCAAGTGGCTTACTAATATTTGTAAAATATTAGTAAAATATATTTTTAGATAAAACTTTTAATTAATCTATGAATCACACAAGTATACTACTAGGAGTCCAAATCTTCTGTCCCACTTTTCCTGCTCCACTCTATACTCCACTAATAAATACTTGCCACATATTCACCTAATTAATTAAATACTACTATTAATTAATAACTGTAGTATTAATAAGTCAATAATGATAGTATTTAATTAATTAGGTGAATACGTGGCAAGTATTTATTGGTGGAGTATAGAATGGAGCAGGAAAAGTGAGACAGAAGATTTGGACTCATACTACTAGAACTAGTAAGAAGGTAAACTAAACTTATAATAATAGGTCAAATTTCTGACCTAACCACACTCGAGCAAAGTATATATTAATTAAATGCAAAAGTGAATGAGATATTTTTCTATATCTAATAGTAAGTAATAACTAATAACCAAGACACGATTTTGAGTGCTTGTATCAACCAAAGTAACCATTCATAAGTGCCTTGTCAAGGGCAACTCTTCATTGCTTATAATTATTGCCTCCATATTTATTTTATTTTATTTTATTACAGTTTTTTACACTATTATTAAGAAATTCACAAGAAATCTGCAAGTTTGCTTCTTTGTAAAATTTTTGGCTAAGTTGTATCTTGGGACAAGTTTGCGGAAACAATGTAAAAACACTTGTGTGAGTGGAAATATTGTCTAAGGATAATGTCAATTCATGCCTATAAACCTTTGTTCATTAATTATTTCTTTGTTAATTTCATTGTTTAGCCAAGAATTTCCCAACATCATTTTTGGTCCAACCTTTGCCCCATATTAAAAAAAAAAAAATCCCTAAGATTTTAAATGTGTCATTTAGTCCTGAACCATTTGTTATTATGTCAAAATAATCTTTATTGTTAAATAATGGATAGAAAAGTTTGACATGGCTAACTAAGATATTAAAATATCATGCTTATGTTGAATGGATGCCAACTACAATGACATGTGGCATTTATGGAGAGAGAAAAAAAAAGTGTAAAACAACTCTTGTACGCACTACACACATGAGGATTAGCTAGATATGCTTTGTGTGTGTATATATATATATATTTTTGGGTTGAATGAAAAAAGTGGGTTTTCATTGTGGATTCATTAATCCTCTATCACATTACGGCAATGGGTAATATCGCGTGTATTACTTCCGCCTTGCTGGGACTATCACTCAAATTGCTCACCAATAAATCAATTTGAGGATTCCTACTATCAAACCACACCCTGCGGTGGTGATATGCTTTGTATTTTAAGACACACAGACTACATAATTTCATATGTAACAAGGACATTGTTAGTTATGAGCCTACCTAGCACAAAGCCACTTCAATTTGAGAAATTTATTAGGGAAGAATACTTAGTAGTCTATTTGCCAGCATCCTTCCAATGATCATATAAAGCACATTGCATAAAGCAATCAGTTTATAGTCTTGCATTTTATTTGGTTCTTTTACTCTAAGGATAAGCGCAATATATGTATATCAATAAGCTTGATTAATTATAATATTCATAAACTCTTACTAACATCGCCAATCAATAAGCTTGATTAATTTCTTCTAAACAAAATAATAAGCTTTATTAATTCATATCAATAAATAAATAAATAAATAAATAAGCTTGAATAATTATAATATATGTGTATAATATTCATAATATTCATGCTTGCAATCAATAGTAGAGCCAAGGGGTCAAGAGATAAGAAGTGGAAGGCCATGTAAATTCTAATTTGCTTCCTTCCATATTAAGTCTACTTGTAACCTAACAAAGATGCCCCTTCCAAAACTTAATTAACTACTTAATTGTTACAATTATGCCACCCAAAATTACAAATTGTGGGACTCTTGTTAAAATATAAAAAATTAAAGGCTATTTTAACTACATTGTCATGATATAGTACCCCTAATCATTACTGGTCAAATTGTTTCTTCTAAAATTAGACTTGTTGATAATTTGAGTTTTTATTCCCTTTTCTACTAGTATATTTTTTTTAAATTAAAAAAAAAAAAAAACTTTTGACAGTTTATTTGCATTATTAATTAAGGGTAATAAATTATAACATTTAAAAACATCAAAGAGACTAGATTCTTGTATCTTGGTAATTTAAAAACAAAATTTTGTATTATTTTTCTTGTATCTTTGTAATATTTTATCTCAAAAAAAGAAAAAAGAAAAAGCTTCAGTAATTTTTTATATTTTCCATATACTTATAATGTAATTGCATTGATATCTTCCTTTTGTTAGTTACTCAATAATTTTTAAGTAATATTTTATTATTTTTCTTATTATAATCAAACTACCAATTTACAATCTAAAATACAAAAAGTTCATTAGTTGGGAGCTGTTAAATAAGTTATCCATTGGCACAAAAATAAATAAATAAATAAATAATTTAAACAATTAAATGTCCATCCTTTTTTTTTTATTACTATTATCGATTGAATTAATTTGTGGATAAGTTTTTTTTCATAATTTTGCCCCCTAACGGCACTACTTTTAATTCCTAACAAACACAAAGTTTACAAACACAAGTCCTCGGAAACATTAATCAAATTCACAATCTCAAAACCCTAATATAATGGCACTTTCACACTCAAACAATAAACTATACTATATATTCATTCAACCTTTGCCATCGAGTTTAACCTCACAATGTACATATCTTCAAACTTGAAATCTACCAAACTAGCTTTTGGAAGAATCTTGGTTTATCGTTTTCTAAAAATCTTCCCATCTCCCTATATGAAAGGACTAACCGAAGCCACCAAAAACTCTTTAAAAGAAGTACTTACAGGCCCTAATTTCTACTCTTTGACATATCTCAAATAAGTAACCAAATCCAAATAAAATATGAGGTAATTTCCAACATATTTTCACCTTGACTTAAATTATATAAAATCTTCCTTCTTTTCAGCAAAAATTTCATTTTAATACAAGCAAGCTTTTCTTCACAAGATAATCATTGTTTCCAAACATGTCTTACACGCGTCTTTTAGATAAATTGCAAACATGCACCGAATATAATCTCCTATTGAACTACACTAGCTCTTCTATTAGTTTGTTGGAATTTGGCGCTATCAACATGTATTTACACACACACAAAAAATCAAAATCTACATATAAGATCCAAGGTTTTACATAGTTCAACCAAATCCGTGTTTTTATCTAGTTATCTACAAGCTATATCAATCAAAATCCACTGTCAAACAATATAAATTATAATAACAATTAGAAATGACATTTACAAAATTTACAAATTTTCACAAATCACATTAACATAAACACACTTGCAATCCCCTACCATCACAAACCAAAGTCATAAACTTGATACTTCTAAAATCCCACAAACCCATACATATACACGTAATGATAATCCTCCCACTCAAATAGTAAACCCTAACTCACATATAGACATCTTTTAACTTCACAATTTAGGCATATCTTAGCCTCAAAATTTACCAAACTAAATCTTTGAAAAACCCACTCCATATGCTTCTAAAAATCTTTTACTCTTCCAATTTTGGAAGGACCACGTGAACTCATGAGTTAGTTTATGAGTGATCAAGTCAACAAACCTTTACATGCAATGCTTATTATGGGCTTTTCTACCGTGAACAAGAAATACCAAATTATTTATTTGATAAGAAAAATGATTTCTTACTGTACGAAGAAAACTTTAATAAATAACCAAATTAAAATAATAATTTGAGAATATTTCTAACATAAATAATATATAGATGTTCAAATGATAAATTTCACATTTAATGTATAGTTAAAATCTTTCTCAAAAAAAAAAAAATGTATAGTTATAATCTATACCAGGATGTATTTAATATTTTAAAAACAATCTTAATAGATAACAATCATTATTTTATTTTTATTTTCTATAATTCAATAGTTATAACAAAAGGGGAGGAGAAATTTGAACTGTGGAAGTTTTCGTTGTCAATAAAAAATTTTTAGGACTCATAATGATTCTATACTTATTTTCTTAGATGATTGGAAATACTTATTGTTGAGGTCTAAAATATCACAATGTTGTATCAAAGCCCAAAACAATACAAAAGATTGAAATCTAGAAAACATTCAGGCTTTCAATAAAAAAAAGTGAAGGCCCAAATCCATTAAGAGCCATAGAAGGGACCCAAGCCCATGAATGGGCAAGCTTTGGACCAATTTGAACTGTGGAAGTTTTCGTTGTCAATAAAAAATTTTAGGACTCATAATGATTCTATACTTGTTTTCTTAGATGATTGGAAATACTTATTGTTGAGGTCTAAAATATCACAATGTTGTATCAAAGCCCAAAACAATACAAAAGATTGAAATCTAGAAAACATTTAGGCTTTCAATAAAAAAAGTGAAGGCCCAAATCCATTAAGAGCCATAGAAGGGATCCAAGCCCATGAATGGGCAAGCTTTGGACCTTACGAAACAAAGGAAATAAGAAGTCCAGCCTAGCCCTCAAATGTAAGAAAATCGCTAAGGAGCCCAGGGAGAAAATTGAACCAAGATATCTAAGGATTCCCAGGAGCCTGGAATCCTCTGGATGTGCAGCAAGGCCAAGTTGGGACTGAGATAGTTCGAGGGGGCATGCCCAAAAACATGAAGAACGAGAGCAAATATGTCCCATTAGCCACCCAATGATGCAGAAAATGATCAGAAGACTTGGGAACCAACAATTCATGCATAAGGGTCTGGTACCTATGGAAACCCAGGAAAATGGAGCATAAAGGAAGGTGGCTGAGGATCTTTCATCCTGATATAAAGGAATCAGCCCATTTGAGAAAAATGACAAAAGGGAAAGTAGCCAAAATGTGGGTCTGAAAAGGTGGAATCTAAAAGCCTTGGAAAAAGAAAGATCAATGGTCAGCCCTCTAGGACCCCCTAGAACGAGAAAGTCAACTCGAGGCTTTTAAAGAGGGAACCTCAAAAGAGAGAAATAGCGAAAAATGAGGAAGGGACCAGCCACCAATGTTACTGACACAACATTGGTTCTGGAACCTTCACAAAAGATATAAGTCACAAGTTCTTTGTAAATTTAGAATTATAGTTCGTAGTCGGTGATGAAATTGGGCATTTCATCTGTGAAGACTATAACATATCAACTACGATAATTTTTCTTGATCATGGAAGTGGAGACTTCTAGTTGATGTGTTGATATGTTTTAAGAGTTAAGACATATTGAACTTGACTGTTGTGAGATTTATTATTCTCTTAAGGACTGTCAAATGAATAATAAATCTCACGACTTATATTTGTATGAACTCTTAATCATGAGAGAATAAAGGACTTGATCATGAGGTGTAGGTTGTTTTGATATATCAAGAGTGAGATCTAAAATAACAGTCAAAATCTCAATATGTTGGGCAGCCACATTTAGTGTTGATGGAACATATATTCTCAAGATAGAATTCATAGTCTCTTAACGGAGATATAAAATATTCCCTTGAAATAAGTTTAATGGGTTTGTTATTCAGAGAGTTAGGCCTAACCACTTTGGTAAGAAATTACTAAAGTATATATTTATGAAATTGAATTTCATAAATATATGATGAATAATTTGATAGGATTAAACTGGGTACTCAAGGATTAAGACGTAGTAATCTACAAAGTGGCAGTCCACATTTATGTGACTTTGTATTACTACGAATATTTTATGAAAGGGTTTGCATGTACAATAAAGTCTTGGGATATAATTTATAGATAAGGCCTAGAGTGCAACTATATTTATATAGTGGTATTAAATATAGTTAATGGTAACTTTGGACTTGTCAAGAGTTAACAGAAAAGCCCAAGGCCCATTGGAGCTAGTGTCTTATTGGTCTCTTTTGGTTCCACTCCAAGCCACACACTTAAGCCCAATTGGAAAGGCCCAAAAGGCCAGCCCAATTAGATAGTTGGTTAGATACAAAAGGGAAAACGTACAAAATTTATATGGTGGAAAAAACATCATTGTAAGTGAGTGTATGTGAGTGAAAGTCACTCAATTTAATTCTCCTTTTGTAACCAATTGAGAGTCCATACTTCTTAGGCGTTAGTGGAATTGGAGTGAAGATTAAAAGTATTCCTATGTGCTTCGATCTTTGTTTTGAAATTCACCGCTTCAAGGTACGCTCTCTTATACTCTAATTCTGAAATTTACATAGTGCATGTTATAGATTGACAATGAAGTAGATCCATTAATTTTTTGCTGTGCACATACTTCTTTCCATCAAATGGTATCAGCGCGGTCTTCAATTTCCAATCTGTTTAACATGTTTTGAGAGTTTTAGAATTAGAGATGATAGTTTCATATTGTTAGAAGATTATATTTTAATTTTCTGCATGTTGTTGAAACTATGATTTGATGAAAACTGAAATTGATGTTATGATGTTGTTTAAATTTAAATTTAAGTACGTTAAATTGAGTTTTAAGGCTATAGCATCAGTAGAATTCAGTTTTGACATCAATCTCTGTCTGTAATGTTCATATGTTGAATGTTTGTTCATGAAAAACGAAGAAAACTGCCTTAGAAAATTTCTGAAAATTTGAGTTTTGCGATTTTCGATTGATCGAGTGAAACAGTAATCAGACTTTTTAAATAGATTGATTTTCGATTGCTAGTCGATTAATCGAATCTGTTTTTCAATCGATCGAAAGGCAATCGAGTGTCAATCGAACAAGTCAGGAGGTCAAGATCGAATTCTTTAATTTTTTCGATCGATCGAGGGGCACATTCGATCGATCGAAAGAAAGAATATCAGAATTTTTCCTAAGTGTTTTCACATGTAGAAAGAGCAAGGCTATGTGTAATTAGATTATGCATGTTTCAAAATTAAAAATCTTTATTTTAAAACATCTAGTGGGAGAGAGATACAAGGGTTGCATCTCATGGCCTCCATTGTTGGTTTATAGTAGTGTGATCAAGCACCTCGCCTTGGCGTATATGCCTTGCTCCCTTTAGAGGGTGTTTGATTCATGGTACTACAGGTTAAACTTCTTAATGATAGATGAAATGTGTTTTTACATTGAGAACGACCACGCTTCCGTGGAGTTACTTGGTGATTCACATTGATTCTAGGCAATGGTGTACACTAGATTGTGTAATGTTAACCTCCCTTCGGAGCTATGTCATTATTGCTTAGAGGCTGAAGGGAAAGCGACAAATTATTTTTGTTTGGTAAGAGTTACAATGATAGCATTAATAATGAGAATAATTCTCGCCTGATCATAGTGATTGGTATGACCTCGCTTCCGAGGAATATTAATTGCGGGATTGGGTTGTCGTTGCATATATTATATTATGGTTTTATTAAGGTTCCATACTATATGATTATATGCTAAATTGATAATGTCCAGTTTACTTATTATATTCATGTTTATTGTTTTTAGATTTGAACATGGCATCATTTAGCCCACTTGTAACTATTCTTAATCAAAACAAACTGACTAGATCCAATTATGTTAACTGGAAAACAAATTTGGACATTGTTCTTACTGCTGAAGAGCACAAATATGTGCTTACTAAACCATGTCCCAGCTTTCCTTCATTAGATGCTCCTTCTGAGGAAAAATAACGATATGATCGTTGGCAGAAATCTAATAAGATGGCCAAGTGCTATATCCTAGCATTTATCTCAAATGTTCTATAGCATCAAATGCAGGATGTAGAACTAGCTTCAGACATTATGTTAAATCTAAAGTAGATGTTTGGTGAGCAAGGCCGTTCTGCAAGGCAAGAAACCATGACACAAATTTATAATACCAAAATAACTGAAGAAGTTCAGTAAGGGAGCATTGTCTTACAATGATCTCTAATCTGAACACATTGGAGGTTTTAGGTGCCAATATTAATGGAGAATCCCAAGTGGATATGATAGTCCAGTCACTACTGGAATCATTCAAGGAATTCAGACTTAATTACAATATGAACAAAAAGGTTTATACATTGTCTGAATTGGTAGCGGCGGAAGGCATCCTTGGTACTTCCAATGTTGAAGTCAATGTTGTTGATGCTTCTACTTCTTTACCTAAGTCCAAAGGCAAGGGTAAGAAGAAGAAGAAAAAGAAGAAGAAGGACTTCACCAAGCAAGAAGATAAACAAATTGCCTTAGGGGTTACTAATAAAGGAAAGAAGATTAAAGGAAAATGTTTCCATTGTGGTGAAAAATGACATTAGAAGAGGAATTATCCAATATTTAAGACTGCCAAGAACAAAGATATGATTAATACATTCCTTCTTGAACTATGTTTGGTACAGTATCCCACGAATTCCTGGTGTGTGGATTTAGGTTGTACTAATCATATCTGCATTTCCTTGCAAGGGTTTCAGGAGACCAAAAAGCTTAAAGAAGATGAGTTGATTCTTACTTTGGCTGACGGGAGCAGGATTCCGGTTGTAGCTGTTGGTGTTTATAATTTATGTTTTAAATCTAGAGTTCTAATATTAGAAGACTGTTTGTATGTACCTAATGTTCGTAGGAATTTAATTTCTGCTACTTACTTAGGTAAACATGGATATTGTGTTATCCTAAAAGACAATGTTGTAATAAAGAAAGATAAAGTGTTTATCTGTTCTGGCAATATTGTAGATGGTTTTTATATTTTAACTCCTGATAAGTATGAATTATATAATTCTGAATTAGATAATAACTCTCATGTGAAATCATTAAAGAGAAAGTTTCCTTCTACTAGTGATACTTATCTTTGGCACTTGCATTTGGGTCATATTAATTCAAATAGGATTCAAAGACTGATCAAAGATGGACTCTTAGAGCCCATGGACTTTGATAAATTTCCAGTTTGTGAATCTTGTTTGGAAGGTAAAATGACCAAATGATCTTTTAAAGCAAAAGGTAGAAGAGCCCAAGATTTGCTAGAACTAGTGCATTCTGATATATGTGGTCCTATGTCAACCCAAGCAAAAGGAGGCTATGAGTATTTCATCACTTTTACTGATGATTACTTAAGATATGGTTATGTGTACCTAATGAAACGAAAGTTCGAAGTCTTTGAAAAGTTCAAAGAGTTTAGGGCTGAAGTTAAGAATTAATTGGGTAAACGCATAAAAGTCATTCGATCTAATCGTGGTGGTGAATACTTTCTTGGGGATTTCAAGGATTACTTAACTCAAAACGGGATTGTATCCCAATTGGCTGCACCTGAAACTCCCTAACAGAATGGTGTAGTAGAAAGAAGGAATAGAACTCTTTTAGAAATGGTTAGGTCCATGATGAGTTACTCAACTTTACCGATTTCTTTTTGGGGTTATACTTTAAATACAACAATACATATTTTGAATTTAGTTCCTTCAAAATCTGTTCCCAAAACACCCATGGAATTGTGAAATGGGCGTAAGCCTAGTTTGAAATATCTTCACATTTGGAGTTGTCCTGCACATGTGTTAAAAAGGAAGCCTGATAAATTAGAACCAAAATCAGAAGTGTGTTTGCTTATAGGTTATCCAAAAGAAACTAGGGGTTATTTATTCTATAGTCGTAAAGATAACAAAATTTTTGTTTGTACAAATGCTAAATTCTTAGAAAATGACTATATGAATAATTTTACTCCTAGAAGTAAAGTTGTGTTGGCTAAAATGAATGAACCTGTAAATGAACAACCAATTGTTGAAACTAGGGATGATGTGGCTGTATTAGATACACCACAAGATACTACTCATGACATGTCTAGTACATGGGTGCCTCGTCGTAGTGGGAGAATTGTTCAACCTCCTATAAGATTCATAGGTTTAGGAGAAACTTATGAAGATATCTCAGAAGAGGCTGAATCGGATATCTACACTTACGAAGAGGCAATGAATGATATAGATACACATCATTGGGTCCAAGCTATGAAATCTGAATTAGATTCCATGTATTCCAATCAAGTTTGGGATCTTGTAGAGGCGCCTAACGGCATTAAACCTATTGGTTGCAAATGGGTTTACAAGAGGAAGAGAGGGATAGATGGAAAGGTTGAAACCTTTAAAGTAAGGCTAGTGGCGAAAGGGTATTCACAAAAGGAAGGTATTGATTATGATGAAACCTTTTCTCCAGTAGCAATGCTTAAATCTATCAGAATTCTTTTATCCATTGCTGCTCATTTTGATTATGAGATTTGGCAAATAGATGTCAAGACTGCATTTCTTACTGGCAATCTTGAAGAGGAAATCTATATGATGCAACCGAAAGGTTTCATAGCTAAGAACCAAGAGCATATGGTATGCAAGTTGAAAAGGTCCATTTATGGACTTAAGCAAGCATCTAGGTCATGGAACATCAGATTTGATCAAGCAATCAAGACATTTGGTTTTGAACAAAATCTTGATGAACCATGTGTGTACAAAAGACATCAAGATAAAGTAGTAATGTTCCTAGTGCTTTATGTTGATGATATTCTACTTATTGGAAATGATGTAGGGGTAATGTCATCAGTAAAGATTTGGTTGTCAAACCAATTTGATATGAAGGACTTGGGTGAGGCTAACTTTATTATAAGGATCAAGTTTTGGTGAGATCGCAAGAATAAGATGTTAGGCTTATCACAAGCTGGATATATAGATAAAGTTCTAGAACGGTTTAGCATGCAAAACTCTAAGAAAGGATTACTTCCTTTCAGACATGGAGTTCCTCTGTTTGATAACCAAAGACCTAAGACTCAAGAGGAAGAAGATTTGATGAGACAAGTTCGTTATACTTCTGCAGTGGGAAGTCTTATGTATGCTATGCTTTGTACTAGACCAGATATCTGCTATTCAGTAGGCATGGTAAGCCGATATCAATCAAATCCATGACCAAAACATTGGCAAGCTGTAAAGCATATTCTCAAGTATCTACGGAGAACGAGAGATTATGTGCTTGTTTACCGAAGTGAGAATTTGATACCTATTGGCTATACAAATTCAGACTTTCAATTGGATCTAGATTTCAGAAAATCCATACCAGGATGTGTTTTCACCTTGGGAGGTGGAGCCATAAGTTGGCAGAGTATTAAATAGTCTTGTATTGCAGACTCCACCATGGAGGTAGAATATGTTGCTGCTTGTGAGGCAGCAAAAGAAGCTATATGGCTCAAGAAATTCCTTTCTGACCTTGGTGTAATGAGAATGGAGCAAATTTCAATCACATTATTTTGTGACAACAGTGGAGCAGTTGCACAATCTAAAGATCCAAGGAATCATAAGAAAGGAAAGCACATTGAGAGGAAGTACCATATCATTAGAGATATTGTTGCTCGTAGAGATGTGGTGGTAGCAAAGATTGAAAGTGCAAATAATCTAGCAGATCCATTTACTAAAGCCTTGCCTCAGAGGACTGTCGAGTCACATTTGGAGGGAATGAGAGTCAGATTAGTGCACAATAGTCTTTAGGGCAAGTAGGAGATTGTTAGGATTAGTGCTCTTAAATCCTATTGTATGATGTTATGTATGATATTAAGTGTGACATTGTGTATGACATTATGTATGACTTAATATTGTGTTAAATGAAGTTGTTTTATTATTATTATCTGAAATAATTGTAACATGAATATTCGGACATTATCACATAGTCCATGAGATGCATAGTATGTGATTTATGTGATTTAGTCACAGAAGATATAAGTCACAAGTTCTTTGTGAACTTAGAATTATAGTTCGTAGTCGGTGATGAAATTGGGCATTTCATCTGCGAAGACTATAACATAACAACTACGATGATTTGTCTTGATCATGGAAGTGGAGACTTCTAGTTGATGTGTTGATATATTTTAAGAGTTAAGACATATTAAACTGGACCGCTGTGAGATTTATTATTCTCTTAAGGATTGTCAAATGAATAATAAATCTCACGACTTATATTTGCATGAACTCTTAATCCTGAGAGAATAATGGACTTGATCATGAAGCGTAAGTTGCTTTGATATATCAAGAGTGAGATCTAAAGTAACGGTCAAAACCTCAGTATGTTGGGCAGCCACATTTAGTGTTGATGAAACATATATTCTCAATATGGAATTCATAGTCTCTTAACGGAGATATAAAATATTCTCTTGAGATAAGTTTAATGGGTTTGTTATACAGAGAATTAGGCCTAACCACTTTGGTAAGAAATTACTAAAGTATATATTTATGAGATTGGATTTTATAAATATATGATAAATAACTTGATAGGATTAAACCGGGTACTCAAGGATTAAGATGTAATAATCTACAAAATGGCAGTCCACATTTATGTGATTTTTTATTACTACGAATATTTTATGAAAGGGTTTGCATATACAATAAAGTCTTGGGATATAATTTATAGATAAGGCCTAGAGTGCAACTATATTTATATAGTAGTATTAAATATAGTTAATGGTAACTTTGGACTTGTCAAGAGTTGACAGAAAAGCCCAAGGCCCATTGGAGCTAGTGTCTTATTGGTCCCTTTTAGTTCCACTCCAAGCCACACACTTAAGCCTAATTAGAAAGGCCCAAAAGGCCAGCCCAATTAGATAGTTGGTTAGATACAAAAGGGAAAACGTACAAAATTTATGGTGGAAAAAACATCATTGTAAGTAAGTATATGTGAGTGAAAGTCACTCAATTTAATTCTCCTTTTGTAACCAATTGAGAGTCCATACTTCTTAGGCATTAGTGGAATTGGAGTGAAGATTAAAAGTATTCCTATGTGCTTCGATCTTTGTTTTGAAATTCACCGCTTCAAGGTACGCTTTCTTATACTCTAATTCTGAAATTTACATAGTGCATGTTATATATTGAGAATGAAGTAGATTCGTTAATTTTTCATTGCGCACATACTTCTTTCCATCAGTAGGATTCGCGCTTTGTGCACCACTTGGTTCGAAATCAGCCTAATTTAGCTGTGGTGAACTAAGCCTAGTCCCTTAAAGTATAAAACAATAGGCCCAGAACCTTTGCTTCTTTACTTGGGCTTGTGTAAAGAAGAGGGAAGAAGCAATCCCTTCGCAAAGCATGGCTCTAAGACTAAGGAACAGTAAGGGTAGCAACGTGCCACCTACGGCATCTGAGCCCGTGGGAGAGAATGAAGTAGCTTCCAAGAAAAGAAATGAAGTACCTTTGGCGGAGCATGAGGTTATCTCAAGAAAGAGGCATAAGGTGTAAGAGCTAGACCCCATGACTCAGATGGCAGAAATGATGAAGGACCTTTAGCAAGAGATCCATCTCCTTAAAGAGGGAAGAACCCAAAAAATTAGGGATAACGCTCCTCTTATGGTTAACCAAGTGAGGGCCCAGCCGGAGGGAGGGTCAACAATAGGAAGAGGAGCCAACCCCCAATATCTCACATTGGCAGACGTCAATTCCCTTCTTGAATAAGAAAGGGAGAAGCTCTCAAGGATCCCCAAGCAGTTCTCTCAGGATCCCCCATTCCCACCAGAACTCCTTAGCAAGCCCTACCCCTAGGGATATGAACCTCCAAAGTTCCACCCTTTTGATGGAAGGAACGAAAGCGCTGTGGAACAAGTGAGTAGATTCATTCATACCATGGGCCCTTACACAGCAGACAAGAAATTATGTCTAAGAAAGTTTGCAAAGTCCCTAATGGACAGAGCATACATATGGTATACCACCTTGAGGCCTGAGTCTATTAAGACTTGGGGTGAGACGATGGAAAGATTTTGTGCAAAGTATTATCCAGGTGAAGATAAAGTCACTTTCTAAAGCCTTCAGATGGTAAAGTAAAGGCCTGGAGAAGATCTTGTCCAGCTTATCAAAAGTTTTGAGGATGTTCTCTAGACTGTTATGGAGATCACGAGGAGAAGGAGCTCAGGAGACCTACATTTCCAACATGCTCTTTGATTACAAGCTTAATCTCGAAAATTCATGCATAACCCTATTTGCTGACTTACTACAAAGGACCAAGAGAACAACGTTAACCATGAAGATGAAGAGAGTACTAGTATCCCAGGCCATGATAGCTTCCGTAGGAGAAAAAAGAAAGAGACCCGAAGGAAAAGTGACTGAGGAACCACCTATAATCCCGTGTATTGCAAAAGAGTTGAACCATGTTTTGGATAAATGGATTGGAGACAGAATTGTTAGGTCATTCACAGTATCTAGGCCACCTACTGAGGAAGAAAGAAAAAATCTCTTGTTTTGTAAGATTCATAACTATGTCAAGCACCCTACTAAGGATTGTTCGACCCTCCGAAGGCTTTTTCACAAAAAGCTTAAGGAGGGGACACTTCCAGGTACTTGAGTGAGTTTTTGAAAGGTGCAAGATGTACAAATTATACATGAACCCCATGAAGTGCGCCTTTGAAGTGTCCACTAAGAAATTCCTTAGGTTCCTAATACATCACAGAGGCATAAGTATAGATCCATCTAAGGCCACAATCGTCGCAGCAATGAAAAGGCCTACAACGGTTAAAGAGCTCAAAAGTTTCTTGGAGAGGGTCTCTTACATTAGGAGGTTTGTACCAAGATTAGCTTCGATCACAAGTAAATTATCCAAATTGTTGAAAAAGGGAACTGGGTTCACTTGGGGAATTGAGTAGCGGGAAGCCTTTCAAAGGATCCAGTAGATTATGAATCATCTGCTTACCCTACAAGCACAAGTACGTGGGCAACCTCTATTGCTATATTTAGCATCAAATTCCCAGGCTATAGGAGCCCTACTAGCGCAAAAGATGATGAAAGGAATGAGTAACCTATTTATTATGTAAGCAGGACACTAAAAGATATAGAAACTAGGTACCCCAAGATAGAAAGAGCATCTCTAGTGGTTATCTACGCATCCTAAAGGCCAAAACACTTTTCAGCCCATCAGATCCTCCTGGTGACCATGTCTTATCTCGTAAAGGCACTTCTCCATTAGCTTCTCCTGATGGGAAGAATAGCACAGTGGTTGATCTTGTTCTCTTAATATGACATCAGTTTGAGGACCCTCAAGGTTGTCAAAAGCCAAGCCATAGCGGATCTACTAGCCTAGTTCCGAGGAGAAGAAGAGAGTTCACTAAGTGAGGAGATCCTATGAGAAATAGCAGTAGCAGAGCTCCCAAGAAAGAAGTAGACCGTGAGGTTTGATGGGTCAGCAACAGCAACTTCAAATGGCCTAGGAATTGAACTAAGTTGCAAAGATGGGGATATCGTGCCATTATCCTTCAAGTTTGAGTTCCCCTGCTCAAATAATGCTGTTGAATATGAGGCATACCTCACTAGACTAGCCATAGCACTTAGCATGGGAGTAAAGCATTTGAGGGTTTTGGGAGACTCCAACCTTATGGTTTCTCAAGTAAAGGGAGATTTTGCATTAAGAGAGTAGAGTTTGGCGGCTTATAGAACTTGGGCACAAAAGGTGGAGCAGATTCCAAACCTTTAGTATTGAGTACGCCCAAAGGAGTGAAAACCGGTTCACTAACGCACTAGCCACTCTAGGATCCCAGATACCCTTTAAAAGGAAAGAGTACCTTAATAAAAATAAGCAAGCAGGAAAATTCCATTATAGGGATCCTTAAAAGGATATTCCCTGAAGAATAAAGTAGAAAGATTGGAGAGATGAAATAAAAGGGAAGATAGGAAAGTTGGAGCACGGAAGAAGTATCAAAGAATTGAAAGACTACACCTTGATAGAGGGAGAACTGTACAGGAGGCTACTCAGGGGGATCCTGTTCGGATGTATTAGTGAAAAAGAAGGGAAGATGAGGTTATGAGAATTACATAGTCAGGCCTGTGGGATTGTAGAAAAGATCAGTCTATATAGAAGAATGCAGCGCATGGGGTACTACTGGCTAGATATGAATAAAGTTGTTACAACTATACAAGAAGAATGTCAAAAGTGTCGGCTTTTGATAGACAAAGAAGAAAGTTATGCTGTGTTCATAACAGAAGATTGGAGGACCCCATTCATGGAATACTTGGCTCAAGGGATCCTGCCAACTAACGGGACGCTGGCCCGTCAGCTCAAGAAGCTCGCTATTAGGTACTTTCCGTAGAATGGGATCTTGTTCAAAAAGGGGTACAATGGGGATCCCTTAAGATGCTTGGGACCCAGGGAAGCTAGAGAAGCAGTAAGAGAAGTCCACTCCAGTGACTGCAGAAGCCACCTAGGGAAGTGAAGGCTCTACAGGCAGCTATTGTAGTTGGGGTACTACTAGCCCACAATGAAAGAGACTCCAAGGAGCTGGTTAAAATGTGTCATGCATGTTAAGTACTTGGAGACGTAATTCATACTCATCTAAATATGTTGTAAGATATGACTACACCATGGCTTTCCACACTTGGGGGCTTGATCTTATAGGACTCATAAACCTTCCCTCCAATGGCCACATATGGATCTTGGCAGCTACCGAATATTTTACAAAATGGGTAGAAGCCATTCCTTTGAAGAAGGCCACTAGAGCAGTTGTTGTAAACTTCATTCGAGAACACATCATTACATGGTTTGGGATACCCAAAAGACTAATCAGTGACAATGGTACCTTGTTCATAAATAGGGACATGAAAAACCTAACTGAGTCATATCTCAAGCACGAAAGGTCCACACTATACTACCTGCAAGGAAATGGCCAGGCCAAAGTCACCAACAGGGTGATACTAAAAATTCTCAAGAAGATGAAGCATGAGTATGGGGGGAAATGGAATGCCATCTGATGGTTGTACTCTAGGCATGCAGAAGCTCCCTAAAAATAGCCACATGATTTTCACCATTTTCCCTTTTTTATAGGACAGAAGCCGTCAGTCCAGTAGAGTTAGCCATCCCTATGCCAAGAGTAGTACTTAAAGGAATCCAAGAGGACGCAAATAGCATAAATAATGAGGGAAGATTGGCAGATTTGGAAGGGTTAGAAGAAGAGCGAGAAGTGGAAAAAAGAGAGGAGTCAGAGGTACTGGTAGAGAATGTCTAAGGCATATGGGTAGATAGTACACCCAAGAACCTTCACAGACGGCAGCTGGTGTTAAGAGCAACGGAGCATGTAAGGAAGAATGTCCCAAAACCCTCCAAATTTGCCCCAAAATGGGAAGGGCCCTACATTATCAGGGAAGCCCTCGATAGTGGATATTATTACCTCACGAAGGAAGATGAGATTGCCTTAGCGGATCCCATAAATGAAAAATGGTTGAAGCAGTACTATGTGTGAAAAGAGAAAGGTTCCAACACACCGAAAATCCCTTTTGTCACTCTCCAATCTGCTAAGTGTCCCGTTACTCTTTATGTTTTTTTTTTTTTTTGCCATGTTTTTTTTCTTTGCCAAGAACTTTATTTAGTTGTTTCCTTTAGGAATCTATGATAGGAGGTTATTCTATGTTGAGACCCTTACTATCTTTTGTTATTAGCCTATGTTTTTTCTAGTGGTTATGATGTATTTCAATGGAATATTTTTTAAAGGGAGCCTCAAGTAAGATGCACAACTACATTTAGATAATATTATTGCTAGGATTAGTGCCCTTAAATCCTAATGGTAACATGAATATTTGGACATTATCATTTAGTCCATGAGATGCATAGTATGTGATTTATGTAATTTAGTCACAGAAGATATAAATTACAAGTTTTTTGTAAACTCAGAATTTTAGTTCATAGTCGATGATGAAATTGTGTATTTCATTTGTGAAAATTATAACATATCAACTAAGATTATTTGTCTTGATCATGGAAGTGGAGACTTCTAGTTGGTATGTTGATATGTTTTAAGAGTTAAGATATATTGAATTAGACTGCTGTGAGATTTATTATTCTCTTAATGACTGTTAAATAAATAATAAATCTCACGACTTCTATTTACATGAACTCTTAATCCTGAGAAAATAATGGACCTGATCATGAAGTGTATGTTGCTTCGATATATCAAGAGTGAGATCTAAAGTTACGATCAAAATCTCAGTATGTTGGGTAGCCACATTTAGTGTTGATGGAACATATATTCTCATGATGGAATTCATAATCTCTTAACGGAGATATAAAATATTCCCTAGAGATTAATGGGTTTGGTTATTTAGAGTATTAGGCCTAACCACTTTAATAAGGAGTTACTAAAGTATACATTTATGAAATTGAATTTCATAAATATATGTTGAATAACTTAAAGGATTAAATCGGGTACTCAATGATTAAGATGCAGTAATCTTTAAAGTGGTAGTCTACATTCATGACTTTGTATTACTACGAATATTTTATGAAAGAGTTGCATGTACAATAAATTCTTGGGATATAATTTATTAATAAGGCCTAGAGTGCAATTATATTTATGTAGTGGTATTAAATATAATTAATGGTAATTTTGAACTAGTCAAGAGTTGACAAAAAAGCCCAAGGCCCATTGAAGCTAGAGTCCTATTTGTTCCCTTTTGGTCCCACTCCAAGCCACATACTTAAGTCCAATTAGAATGGCCCAAAAGACTAGCTCAATTAGATAATCAGTTAGATACAAAGGGAGAAATATATAAAATTTTATGGTACACTGATTATGTAATGAAATGGTGTGTGTGTGAGTGTAAACCACTCCCTTATTCTTCCCTTGGAAGCTGATTAAGAGACTACATTTCTTGGGCACAAGTGGAATTGGAGTGAAGATTAAAAGTATTCCCAAGTATTTCTAATATTTGGTTTTGAATTTCACGCACCAAGGTGCACCCTCTTATTCTTATACTCTAAAATTTACATAATACATGTTATCAATTGCGAATGAAGTAGATCTATAAATTTTCAATTGCGTATGTTTTGTATGCAATACAAACATGTATTTTTCCAACAATTAGTATCAGAGAGGTCTTCAATTTCGAATATGTATAACATGTTTTGTGAGTTTTAGAATTAGAGATAGTAATTTCATGTTGTTAGAAGATTATACATTTAATTTTTTGCATGGTTATTGAAATTATTGTTTGATGAAAACTGATATTGATGTTATGATGTTGTTTAAATTTGATATTAAGTATGTTAAATTCAACTTTAAGGCTATAGCATCAATGGAATTCATTTTTGATATCAATATCTGTCTATTATGTTCATATGGTGGTTATTTGTTCATGGAAAACTATTGAAAACTGCTTCAAAAAAATTCTGAAAAATTCGAGTTTCACGTGTTTCAATCGATCAAGAATTGCTTTCAATCGAACGAAAATTGCTTTCGATCGATCGAGTGAAACAATGACCAATCTATTTGATTCAATTAATGTTCGATTACTAGTTGATTGATCGAATGTTCTTTTTTGATCAATTAAGAAGTGATCGAGTACCAATCGAGTCAGGATGATTGTTAAGTACTAATTTTTTAATTTTTTCGACCGATCGAGATACACATTCGATCTATCAAAAACTATGAATTCTAAATTTTTCTAAGTGTTTTCACATAAATAAAGTGCAACGCTATGTGTAATGAGATTACACATGTTTTCTAATTAAAAACATTTATTTTAAAACGTCTAGTGGGAGAGAGATATAAGGGTTGGATCTCACAGCCTCCGTTGTCGGTTTATAGTAGTGTGATTAAGCATCTCGCCTTGGCGTATATGCCTTGCTCCCAACGGAAGGTGTTTAATTCATGGTACTACAGATTAAACTTCTTAATGATGGATGATATGTGTTTTTACATTAAGAATGACCACGCTACCATGGAGTTACTTAATGACTCACATAGATTTCAGGAAATGGTATACACTAGACTAGGTTTAATGTTAACCCTCCTACAGAGCTATATCATTATTACTTAGAGGCTAAAGGAAATATGACATATTATTAGTGTTTGATAAGAATTATCATGATCGCACTAATAATGAGAATAGTTCTCAATCAGTCATGGTGTTTATAATTTACTTGCTACCAAGGAATTTTTAAAATGAGATTGGGTTGTCGTTGCATATTTTGTAATATGGTTTTATTAAGGTTCTATATTATATTTTTATATGCTAAATTGATAATGTCCAGTTTACTTATTATATTCATGTTTATTGTTTTCAGATTTAATCATGGCATCTTTTAGCCCACTTATTGCTATTCTTTATCAAAACAAACTGACTGGATCCAACTATATTGACTGGAAAAGAAATTTGGACATTGTTCTTACCGTTGAAGAGCACAAATATGTGCTTACTCAACCATGTCTTAACTTTCCTTCATTAGATGCTCCTCTTGGGGAAAAACAACGATATGATCGTTGGCAGAAATCTAATAAGATGGTCAAGTGCTATATTCTAGCATCTATCTCAAATGTTCTACAGCATCAAATGCAGGATGTAGAATCAGCTTCGGACCTAATGCTAAGTCTGAAGGAGATATTTGGAGAGTAAGGTTGTTCTGCAAGGCAAGAAACTATAAGGAAAATTTATAATACCAAAATGGCTGAAGGCGCTTCAGTGAGGGAGCATTGTTTAAAGATGATCTTTAATCTAAATGCATTGGAAGTTTTAGGTGCCGATATTGATGAAGAATTCCAAGTGGATATGATACTCCAGTCACTACTAGAATCATTCAAGGAATTCAGACTTAATTATAATATGAACAAAAAGATTTATTCATTGTCTGAATTAATGACTGAATTGGTAGCGGCAGAAGGCATTCTTGGTACATCCAATGTTGAAGCAAATATGGTTGAAACTTCTACATCTCAACCTAAGTCAAAAGGCAAGGGTAAGAAGAAGAAGAAGAAGGACTTTACCAAGCAAGATGATAAACAAATTGCCTTAGGAGTTGCCAACAAAGGAAAGAAGAAAGACTATGCTAAAGAAAAGTATTTCCATTATGGTGAGAAAGGTCATTGGAAGAGGAATTGTCCAATATTTAGAGCTACCAAAAATAAGGGTATGAAAAGTTCATTTCTTCTTGAAATATGTTTAGTACAAAATCCCACGAATTCCTAGTGTGTGGATTCAGGTTGTACTAACCATATCTGCAATTCTTTATAGGAATTCCAGGAGACTAGAAAGCTGAGTGAAGGGGAATTGTTTTTTACTTTGGCTGATGGGAGTAGAATTCTAATTGTAGCTATTGGAGTGTTTAATTTATACTTTGATTCTAAAGTTTTAATATTGGAAGACTGTTTATATGTACCTAATGTTCATAGGAATTTAATTTCTGCAACTTATTTAGGTAAACATGGATATTGTGTTATCTTGAAAGACAATATTGTAATAAAGAAGGATAAAGTGTTTATCTGTTCTGGCAATATTGTTGATGATCTTTATATTTTAACTCCTGATAAGCATGAATTATACAATTCTGAATTAGATAATAACTCTCATATAAAATCATTAAAGAGAAAGTTTCCTTCTACTAATGATACATATCTTTGACACTTGCATTTGGGTCATATTAATTCAAACAAAATTCAAAGACTGATCAAAGGTGGTCTCTTAGAGCCATTGGACTTTGATAAATTTTCAGTTTGTGAATCTTGTTTGGAAGGCAAAATAACCAAACGACCTTTTAATGCAAAGGTAGAAGAGCCCAAGAGTTGCTTGAATTAGTTCATACGGATATATGTGGTCCTATGTCAACCCAAGCAAAAGGAGGTTATAAGTACTTCATCACTTTTATAGATGATTACTTAAGATATGGTTATATGCACCTAATGAAATGGAAGTCTGAAACTTTTGAATAATTCAAAGAGTTTAGGGCTGAAGTTGAGAATCAATTGGGTAACACATAAAGGCCATTAGATCTAATCGAGGTGGTGAATACCTTCTTAGGGATTATAAGGATTACTTAACTCAAAATGGGATTGTATCCCAATTGACTGCACCTGGAACTCCACAACAAAATGGTGTAGCAGAAAGAAAGAATAAAACTCTTTTAGAAATGGTTAGGTCTCAACTTTACCAATTTCTTTTTGGGGGTATGCCTTAAATACAGCAATACATCTTTTGAATTTAATTCCATCAAAATTTGTTCCCAAAACACCTATGGAATTGTGGAGTAGGCGTAAGCCTAGTATGAAATATCTCCACATTTGGGGTTGTCTAGCACATGTGCTAAAAGGGAAACCTGATAAATTGGAACCAAAATCAGAAGTATGTTTACTTGTGAGTTATCCAAAAGAAACTAGGGGTATTTATTCTATAGTCGTAATGATAACAAAGTTTTTGTTAGTACAAATGCTAATTTTTTGAAAAATGACTATATAAATAATTTCACTCCTAAAAGTAGAGTTGTTTTGGCTGAAATAAATGAACCTATAATTGAATAATCAATGGATGAAACTAGAGATGATGTGGTTGTATCGGATACACCACAAGATATTTCTCATGAGATGACTAGTACACAGGAGCCTCGTCGTAGTGAGAGGATTGTTAGGCCACCTATAAGATTTATAGGTCTAGGAGAAACTTGTGAAGCTATCTAAGAAAAGGTCGAAACTGATCCTTACACTTATGAAGAGGCAATGAATGATATAGATGCACATGAATGGGTCAAAGTTATGAAATCTGAATTGTATTCAATGTATTTCAATCAAGTTTGGAATCTTGTAAAGGCGCCTAAGGACATTAAACTTGTTGGTTGCAAATAGGTTTATAGGAAGAAGAAAGAGATAGATGGAAATGTTGAAACCTTTAAAGCAATGGTAGTGGTGAAAGGGTATACACAAAAAGTAGTTATTGATTATGAAGAAACCTTTTCACCAGTAGCAATGATTAAATTTATTAGAATTCTCTTATCCATTGCTGCTCATTATGATTTTTAGATTTGGCAAATGAATGTCAAGACTGCATTTCTAAATGGAAATCTTGAAGAAGAAATCTATATGATGCAACCGGAAGGTTTCATAGCAAAGAACCAAGGGCATATGGTATGCAAGTTGAAAAAATCCATTTATCGACTTAAGCAAACATCTAGGCCATAGAACATCAGATTTGATCGAGCAATCAAGTCATTTGGTTTTTAATGAAATCTTGATGAACCATATGTGTATAAAAGACATTGAGATAAAGTAGTAATGTTCCTAGTACTTTATGTTGATGATATTCTACTCATTGGAAATGATGTAGGGGTAATGTCATCAGTAAATGTTTGGTTGTCAAGCCAATTTGATATGAAGGACTTGAGTGAAGCTATATTTGTTCTAGGGATCAAGCTTTAGCGAGATCGCAAAAATAAGATATTAGGCTTATCACAAGCTAGGTATATAGTTAAGGTTTTAGAATGGTTTAGCATGCAAAACTCCAAGAAAGGATTGCTTCCTTTCAGACATGGAGTTCCTCTGTCTGATGACCAAAGGTCTAAGACTCATGAAAAAGAAAATAAGATGAGACAAGTTCCTTATGCTTTTGCTGTGGGAAGTTTCATGTATGTCATGCTTTGAACTAGACCAGATATCTATTATTTAGTTGGCATAGTTAGCCGATATCAATCAAATCCAGGACCAAAACATTGGCAAGCTGTAAAGCATATCCTCAAGTATCTACGAAGAATAAGAAATTATATGCTTGTTTACCAGTGTAAGGATTCAATACCTATTGGCTATATAGATTCAGATTTTCAATCAGATCTTGATTTCAAAAAACCCACTTCAGGTTCTGTATTCACCTTGGGAGGTGGAGCCATAAGTGAAGGAGTGTTAAGCAATCTTGTATTGCTGACTCCACCATGGAAGCTGAATATGTTGCTATTTATGAAGCAGCAAATGAAGTTGTTTGGCTCAAGAAATTCCTTTATGATCTTGGTGTTGTGAGAATGGAGCAAGTTCCTACCACATTGTTTTGCGACAATAGTGGAGTAGTTGCACAATCCAAAGATCCAAGGAACCATAAGAAAGGAAAGCACATTGAAAGAAAATACCACATCATTCGAGATATTGTTACTCGAGTAGATGTGGTAGTAGCAAAGATTAATAATTCAAATAATCTAGCAGATCTATTTACCAAAGCCTTGCTCTAAAGGACTTTTGAGTCACATTTAGAGAGAATGTGAGTTAGATTAGTGCACAATAGTCTCTAGGGCAAGTAGGAGATTGTTAGGATTAGTGCCCTTAAATCCTATTGTATGATGCTATGTATGACTTAATGTTGTAATTAATAAAGTTGTTTTATTATTATCTAAAATAATGGCAACATAAATATTTGGACATTATCATTTAGTCCATGAGATGCATAGTATGTGATTTATGTGATTTAGTCATAGAAAATATAAATCATAAGTTCTTTGTAAACTCAAGAATTTTAGTTCGTAGTCAATGATGAAATTGGGCATTTCATCTATGAAGACTATAACATATCAACTAAGATGATTTTTCTTGATCATGAAAGTGGAGATTTCTAGTTAGTATATTGATATGTTTTAAGAGTTAAGACATATTGAACAAAGCCGCTGTGAGATTTATTATTCTCCAAACGACTGTCAAATGAATAACAAATCTCACGACTTCTATTTACATGAACTCTTAATCTTGAGAGAATAATGGACCTGATCATGAAGTGTATGTTGCTTTGATATATCAGGAGTGAGATCTAAATTCACGATCAAAATCTCAGTATGTTGGACAGCCACATTTAGTGTTGATGGAATATATATTCTTAAGATTGAATTTATAATCTCTTAACGGAGATATAAAATATTCCCTTGAGATAAGTTTGATGGGTTTGATTATTTAGAGTATTAGGCCTAACCACTTCAATAAGGAGTTACTAAAGTATATTTATGAAATTGGTTTTCATAAATATATGATGAATAACTTAAAGGATTAAACCAGGTACTCAAGGATTAAAATGTAGTAATTTTCAAAGTAACAATCTACATTCATGACTTTGTATTACTATGAATATTTTATAAAGAGGTTGCATGTACAATAAAGTCTTGGGATATAATTTATTAATAAGGCCTAGAGTGCAATTATATTTATATAATGGTATTAAATAAATTAATGGTAACTTTGGACTTATCAAGAGTTGACAGAAAAACCCAATGTCCATTGAAGCTAGAGTCTTATTTGTTCCCTTTTGGTCCAACTCCAAGCCACATACTTAAGTCCAATTGGAATGACCCAAAAGACTAGCCCAATTAGATAATCAATTAGATACAAAAGGAGAAACATACAAAATTTTATGGGACGCTAATTGTGTAAAGAAATGGTGTGTGTGTGTGAGTGTAAACCACTCTTTTATTCTCCCTTTGGAAACTGATTGAGAAACCACACTTCTGAAATTGGAGTGAAGATTAAAAGTGTTCTTAGGTACTTCTAATCTTTGGTTTTGAATTTCACCGCACCAAGGTACACTCTCTTGTTCTTATACTTTAAAATTTACATAGTACATGTTATCAATTGTAAATGAAGTAGATCTATTAATTTTTTGTTGCGTATGTTTTTTATGCATACAAACGTGTATTTTTCCGACAATTACATGACATAGCCCAAATTTGGGTTGGGTACCTGGGCCAGCTAAAAAGAAAAAAAGAGAAAGAGAGATGAAATCTTAGCACATGACCCAGGACTCACACCACGATCAGTCTAAGTACATGGTCTGGGACTTTGGGCAGGAATAAGTACCCCAAGGTACCGAGCCTAGTACTTGCCTTAAAATAGATCTGCCTAGTTCATGATCTAGGACTTGGAAAAAAAAAAAAAAAAAAAGGAAAACAACATCCAATATACCTAGCTTAGTACCTGTGTAAGGACACAACCACTAGGGTACCTAGTTCAGGACCTACCACAAGAATTTAAAGGAGCCATGGTCTAGGACTCAGTTCAAAAAAAATTGATAAACAGAAAAGAAATAGAAGGAAAAGATGAAAAGAAAAAATACATAAAGCACAGATCTATGTATCACACAAAGGCAATCAGAAGTTGTTCCAAAAAAGAGAAAGATAAAACTTATACATCTTAAATTGTTTGGAAAAAAAACGAAATAAACTTATACACCTTGAATTGCCAAAAGAGGAAAAAAAAAGTTAAGATATAAGGCCAGCCAATAGACAGCCTTCTAAGGGAACAACAAGAATAGTTGAGAAAGAAAGAACCAGTTGCTTCTTGACTTTCAAATCTTGCAATGCCTTGTGAGCATGAGCCAGAACTTCCTCAACAGCAACAATTTCAGCGTCAAGATCCTTAGAAGCCTTCCTCTTGAATAGTGTGTGGGCTAAAGACCGCGGGTACTCCAGCAAAAAGGACAAATTGAACTTGGCCTCTATGAGATCTTGCACCATTCCCCTCCACTCTAAAAACCTCTCATCGGATAAGGAGTCAAGAAGAGTCCCTTAGAGAAATCAACACGGTACAGAGGAGCTCCATTAGGATGTTACCCAGAAACACGCCTCCCCTAAACCCATTGGTGAAGTCCCCATGAGCTTTAAACAGTCCCTCCAAGAGTGACAAGCCCTCAGCAGGCACAGAGAATCACAGGAAGCTACCAAAGGGAGGCCAAAAATGGTGAAAATGGCTCGTAAGGAGGCTGTTAAACTCCAAAGAATCAAAATGGGCCAGGAAATCAATGAGCCCTAAGTTAGGATCCAAGACAGCCATCTTTAGGGCTTCCTCCATTATTGTGTCTCTGCCTTCAGGAACTAGAGTACTTTCAAGTCTTTGGATGGTCTGGGGGATCCCTGTCTGAGCTTTAGTAGTCTGGACACTGGAAGTAGGTCCCTTAGCTTCTTCAGCAATCACAAGCTTAGGTTCCTTGGTACCTATGTCAACACCTGCAAGAATAGAAATTCATGGCAAAAAAAAAAAAAAAAAAAAAAAGAGAAAGAGACAAAGAAAGGAGAGAAAGGAAAAGGCAAAGAATAGGTACCAGCCCCCTGTGGTAGAGCTTCCTTCTAAGCTTGGGCAACTACTTCAGTCATCATAGGAGGTTCGTCCTCCTGTCCCCTTGACCTCTCAAAAGACTTTGTGAAAGAACATAATGCACGTTGAAAGAAGGGCAAAGAAATCTTGGCAAAATTGCTAAAGGAAGGGAGGGATGTCGAGGGCTTCCCTAAAAAAAAAATAAAAATAAAAATAAATAAAAAGAGACAAGGAAGAAGGATGGGAAGAGAGAAAAGGAAGATATGAACTAAAAAGGGAAAAGGCAATAATAACGAGCTGTACACACCTTCAGAAGCCTCTGACTTCGAGGAAGAGGCAGCTTCAAGGGTAGATTAGGCGCTAGCTTGGCCTAAAAAAGAAAAGGAGAAAACAAAACAAAAGCCTTTAGGAAGAAAGGACAAGAGAGACAAGAAAATGGGGCTAATAAAGGATGAGATAAGGTTTACCTGCCCGTGTAAATGAAGATGCACCCCCTAGAGACTTCTTACCCAACGCAAGTTCAGTTGTTGGCTCAATTGTTACAGTTTTAGTTAGGCTGGGAGTTAGCACAGGTTTGTGATCCTAGGGAATAAGAGGTTGAAAGACTTCAGGATCCTGAATAGCCAAGGAGGCAGAAGATGGAATGGGTGTGGCATCCTTGACTGCCTGGCTAGCTTCCTCAGCCACGCCACTACTAGGGAGCTCCCTCTCCACGCCTGAGGCAGCTGGGGGCTGAGCCACCACCACTATTTTCACCAAGGCGCCACCAGTTACAAAAGGAGGCACATCTACCTGCAAAAGAAAAAAAAGTAGGAAGAAACAATTGGCATAACAGCAAAAATATATACACAATTCCAAAGAAAGAGGGAAATCAAAAAGTAAAAGGGAATAAGTGAATAAGGGTCATACCACATCATCACCAGAGGACTAACTCTTTGCTCCTTTAGGGTCTGACTTGCGCTTAGACTACAAACAAAAAGAAAGACCATTCATCAGTAAAGAAAAAAAGAAGGGAGACATAACAGGACAAAAAAACCAAAGGAGAGTAAGGAAATGTCAAAAAAAAAAAAAAAGAACAAGGCCTTGCCCTTCTCTCTCTCTCTCTCTCTCTACAGATGCTTCAACAGTCTTTTGCTTACTACAGATACGCCTAGAGGGTCCTAAGAGAGATTGGGGTATGATGTCAAGGGACCTCAAAGAACCATGGGCTGGGAAAGTAACAGTACTAAAGAGGTTCCTTTAAAGGAACCCATAGGGACCTGAAAGACAGAAGACTCTATGTTAGTCTTCACTCTGATCTTTGGGATGAGAGGATAACTAACCTCCTTTCCAACTGTAGAAGGGTCCACTCCCTCGAGCTCCTCAGAATTAATAAGCTGCTTGCGAAACTTAGCAGTTTTCCTCTTCTTGGTCTCATGGCCAGCCTCAGTACCCTCAACACTACCTTCAACCTCAGCCTTCTTAACAGCCTCCTGCTTGATCTTCTTTTCCTTACCTTTGCTCACAAAGGTTGCAACACCAATTTCCTCTACCACTCCTCTCTTGATTAGCACACCAGAGGAAGAGCTCACAATAAGGTCGCACCCTGACCAAGCATCAAGAAAGTCATTAGCGTAACACACCCAACCACCCTTAGAGGCATGCCACTCTGCAAATCCTGTTTTACTGCTTATTGCAGCAGACACAATGCTAGTAGTGGAAAGGGCCAAACGCTTGTTGTAAGAAGGAGTAGAGAAGAGACCAGGATCAGGAACCTTCTCAATCTTGCCAGAGCCAACAAAGTCCAAGAAGGACTACTGAACCTTTCTCTAGTAGCCAGCAAAGCCACTGGAAACAAAGACTCCTTGTTGAGAGTTTGGCATCACGAACTAGGGGCTCCTTCATGACCAATAAGAAAAGGCCTGAAGCCTTAGAAATGGATTTAAGGATAGGAGAGAGGGAACTACCTCTTTGAACACCGGTGGGATATCCTAATCAAAACCAAATTGCCTAAGTATCTGGTGCGCTGAGTAGTGAGTGTACCTTGGACCACTTGATGAAGGCACTAGAAGCCATGAGGGCTGGTATAGACCAAGTATGCCAAGCTGTCTTCATTTTCCCGACGAAGGTCAAAGGTATGTCTTGAGGAGTTGAGGAAAGAAGCCAAAACAGAGTCACATGCGAACCCATGGCTAACTCTCGGGGAGAACACCAACTCAAGTGCCCCGCCTGATAAAAAAACTCCACCAGATTAAGGCTGCCACCCTTCAAGTTAGACTAGTGGAAGATGATAGGGTGACTATTAGTAGAACTGCCACACAAAGCCTTGATCACGTTTGGGGATCCCTGAAACTTATCTTTTTCATACTTCAAGTTCCTGCATTTCGCCAAAGTAACAGAAGAATGGTCACACACGAACACCTAAAGAATAGCACAGTGGAGGGACGAAGTAATGGTATAGCAGCAGTTACCTTCAACCTCATCTCCATGAAGCAAATCCAACTGAGAATAAACATGGCCTAAAAACATAGGGGCTAAAGGATACTAGGCACCTCGAGCCAATCTGATTGCAAGAGGAAGAAAATAGACTTAACCCATACCCAAGGAACTCGCTGAACAAAAACTTACTGAGCCACAGTGTCAAGAACCTGGCTTGCCTAACTACCTTGTCCTTTTCCTGAGAAAGGTTCATTACCCACTTGCCCATTCTGGCTGGTTTCCCCCCGAAAGAAGCAGTACGCCCGCCAAAGTGACTGAAAAGCTTGTCTTCAATCTTGAGATCCTCACTGGAAAGGCTGATATCAAAGGGATTCTCATCACCAAACACTGGAAGGAGGAAATTATTAACCACATCCTCCAAAGTGATGGTGAGCTCACCAACAGAAAAGAAGAATATGTGGAGAGAAGGACACTAATGGCGCGCCTTATCTAAGGCTCTTAGCGTCCCTAAAACCTTCAAGATTACTAGAAATTGCTACTGATTTTAGGATCTCGGCATGTTTCAAGCAACTGACAAACTCACCATCAAAAAGCTCCTTGTCCACCCAACTGGACCAACTAGTAATCTTCCAGGGGACAAAGTTGAAGAAGATGGGAACTGCCTCGTGGGATCCTCGTTTGATCTAAAGATCCAAAATCTCTCTTGGGTCTGGAATCTAGGCAGAACTGGCAAACCTAGGCTGACTAGAAAATACCCAAGTGTGAGGGGAATGAGGAGCTTTGCCATGGGACACCTGAGGAAAGAACAAGCTAGAGGCGTACCAAGGGTCCCGTAAAAGGAAGGCTGGGTGATCTACAACCTCTTGCACCTCGCCCTGTGCTGACCCTACTGAAGAACCCTCGCCTTTAGAAGGAGTAGGAGAATGCTCCCTCCTTTTTCGTGAAGAGGAAGAAGTCGTGGAATAACAGTGTAGCAAAAAAGAGAAGTTAAGGAAGTGAAGGACAGAGAAGAAGGGACAAAGGAAAAAACAAAAATGAAGAATGTTAGTTTGAAAAAAATATCTCTAGGAGTGAAAAGATGGCTTGAAGAGATTGCAATAATGGTGCAAAGAAAAGTTGAAGAAGACGATGTATTGGAAAACATGCTCATTGCCAATATTCAATTTTTATAAGAGAAGTTATTATCAATTATTAATGAGAGTTACGAGAAATGTAAAAAGTGGAAGGGGAAATTTACTCAAACACTTAACTGCCACGTTCCGTGGAAAGAAGGGGAGTTCCAAAAGAAGTGGGATACGTGAAAAATCAGGGTGCCAGAGGATAACGTGGAGAAGTAGGATCCTAAGAAGTAGAGAAAGGGGATCTCAAAGCTGACTGAGACAGTAAATGAAAAAATCCTTACCGAGACCAAGAATCTTGTCTACTCACGCGTGGGCTGCAGGTAACCCACGAGCTCGAGGGGCTAAATTTTGAGGTCCAAAATATCACGATGTTGTATCAAAACCCAAAACAATACAAAGGATTGAAATCTAGAAAACATTCGGGATTTCAATAAAAAAAAAAAAAAGGGAAGGCCCAAATCCATTAAAAGCACATAAGAAGGGACCCAAGCCCATTCATGGGCAAGCTTTGAACCTCACGAAACAAAAGAAAGAAGAAGTCCAACCTAGCCCTCAAAGGTAAGAAAATTGCTAA
The DNA here is from genome assembly GCF_002906115.3 of Quercus suber. Taxonomy (NCBI): domain Eukaryota; kingdom Viridiplantae; phylum Streptophyta; class Magnoliopsida; order Fagales; family Fagaceae; genus Quercus; species Quercus suber. The sequence continues at coordinate 231,988 of NW_027069990.1, forward strand.
GGAGTCTGGGGAGAAAATTGAACCAGGATACTTAGGGATTCCCAAGAGCCTGGGATCCTCGGGATGTGTAGCAAGGCCAGGTTGGGACTGAGACAGTTCAAGGGGGCATGCCCAGAAACAAGAAGAACAAGGGCAGATATGTCCCATCAGCCACCCAATGATGCAAAAAATGATCAAAAGACTTGGGAACCAACAACTCATGAATAAGGGTCTAGTACCTCGGGGAACCCAAGAAGATGGTCCATGAAGAAAGGTAGCTGGGGATCTTTCAACTTGATAGAAAGGAATCAACCCATTTGGGAAAAATGACAAAAGGAAAAACAGCTAAAAGGTGGGTCTGAAAAGATGGAATCTAGAAACTTTGGAAAAAGAAAGATCAAAGGTCAAACCTCTAGGACCCCCTAGGACCCCCTAGAATGGGAAAGTCAGCTAAGGGCTTTTGAAGAGGGAATCTCAAAAGAGGGAAATAGTGAAGAATGAGGAAGAGACCAACCACCAATGTTGCTGACACAACATTGATTCTGGTACCCAAGGGAGCAAAAAGAGAGAATCAATGGTACCCCAAAAACCCTAGGATGACACTAACACTATAAAAGGAGAGGTAGCCAACAATAAAAGGCATTCAATAATAGTGAATTAGAGGGAAAAGATCCTTGAGAAAACCTTGTGAGAATTCAAAAAGAGAAAAAGGAGGGAAAACATCGTCTGGGATCCTCAAGCAGCCACTAGAGAATACACTTGGATTCAAAGGGATTCAAACTTCACAAGTCTTAGAGGCCTAAGGAGTTATCTAAGTTTGTGATTTTTGAACCTATTTGGACCTTATAACACAACCTAGTGAGCATGATGTATTAAAACTTAAGAAAATAATGAAACATCCCATATTATCCTAAGGATCTCTAATGTTTTACTTTCTTTTCTTCCTCATTATTTCGTTCTTTACTGTTCCTTGTTATTCAATGCGTATATGTTTTCTGTATGTTAGTATGTATGTGTTGTAGGATCTGCGCTTTGTGCACCACTTGGTTCGAAATCAACCCAGTTTAGCTACAGTGAACCAAGCCCAGTCCCTTAAAGCATAAAACAATAGGCCCAGGACCCTTGCTTCTTTACTTGGGTCTATGTGCTGTTTTACAAAAAAAAAAAAATAATAATAATAGTAATAATAAAAATAAATAAATAAATAACCCACACACTTATATACTAACTTTGTTGCCCCTGAAATTCAAACCCACGATCTCCTCCTATTTCTTATACACTTAGTGCTTGGGTAGATACCAATTCACCAAACAGTGCAATGGTATGATTTCATCCTTGTTGGTGTTAAGAGACTATGGGTAAAGAACGGATAATCCATTAATTTCATTTAGAGAATAATGGTTGAAATTAGTTTTCTACTTTTATTTTTATCTTAGATTGAGAGAGATAAAAATCTATTAATAAATCAATTCAAAGTAATATATTTGGTGCATGTTATTCAAACAAAAAGGGAAAAAGAAAAAAGAAAAGAATATTTTATCAACCAAAAAAAAAAAGAGAAAAGATTACTCTTTTTAGCATTCAAAAATACAGAACAATATTAGTAACATTAATATTGATAGTATTGTAGCCATTAGTTTTGGGATTGATTGACTTTCGTCGCACCAAAGCCAAGTCAATGCAAAGTAGAAAAAATAAATAAAATTTTGAAAATAAAAATGGATATTGCCACTATAATGTATGTCAATTGGTAGGGGTGGCAATTCATGTTCGTTTGTCTGGTTCATGTTGTGTCGAGTCATGAGTATTAGACTATATAGGTCAACCCTAACCCGACATGTTTATTAAACGGGTCAAGATTCTTCAACCCTAATACAACCCATTTGTTAAACGGGTTAGTCGTGTCGACCCGCTTATTAGATTTTATAAAAATAAAAATAAAAATAATAATTTTAGTATTAAATAAATTGATATGAATTATGAAAACCCAAATAAATAAATATTTTTATATAAATATTAGAACTAATAAGTAACTATATTACAAATAATAATTCAAAACTAAAGCATATCTCAATATCACATATAATCAATCATAATATGTCAAAGAAAATAAACCATAACAATTAAGAAGTTTATATACCTAGAGTTTGAAGGGTATAGTGGTAAAATGTCATTTAATTAAACGGGTCAAACGGGTTCCATGTGATGGACACTAACCCAACTCATTTATTAAACGGGTCAATCATGTCAACCCGAATATGACACAAACCCATTAAGTCTTAACTCATAACCTATTAATTTCGTGTTGTGTTGTGTCGTGTCGGATTTGCGGGTCATGTTCAATTTTGCCACCCCTATCGATTGGGATGTTGTATTTAAATTTCTTTATTTGGTTTATTTGTTTATTATGTAAAAGTATAATTGTACATTAAAAAAAAATTGTATACTTAAAATAAGCAAAACAAACTCATAGAAATAAGTTTAGCCAAGCAAATTCGTGATAATGGTCCATCTTGCCACTCACCCCCCTTTTTTTTGTGTGAGAAACACTGACCACTCACCCTTTTTTTTTTTTTGAATCCCTAACCACTCACCCTTGGTACCACAATTCATTGGTAAGGTCTTTTTTTACTAATCAAGGACTAGAAGGATGGCATTAGGTTGTTTTTTTTTTTTTTTTTTTAAGTTGGAAAGAATTTAATTATAAAATCAAGAATATTGCTGTCTGTTGTTGTCCACAAATACCTTTTTCTTGCTATGCCTTTTGACTCTCTCAAGGATTTTTTTTGGGAAGCAGCGGGGTTGGCCTGGTCAGAAGATGAAAATTATTTATGGGTTTTGGCAGAAAGAGAAAATATATGGTTGTCGTTTCTGTGTGATTAGACTTAGAGACACAATGGCCACAACTGAGAAGAAGAGGAGTGCTTACATTTCAATTACGTTACCCAATCGTAAAACAGAGGTGAAATAGGTTTGGGTATAAATGCCATTGCCAAAGTATATTCTTTTTATCATGCCATTGCCAAAATATTAAAGTGTAGAATTGCAAGTTTGCAACATATTCATGTGGGTCCTCTTTATCCTAGCCGCAAAAGAAATGATTGAGGTGGGTCTGGTCTGCTCTGGTCTTTTTTGTATTCACCCAAATTTTGAATTAAAAAAAAAAAAAAAAAAGGGTCTACTTGTTTCATATTCTCATCCCATGTGCTCTCTCTAGAGTCTCAAATGGTTTCGCTAGAGACGCGCTTACTTGCTTTGTTAATAACATTTTTTTTCCAGTCAATTTTTATGCACATGCGTTAATTCGAGGTCAAACTGGGCTAACTCTGTTTATATATATATATATATAAATTAAAAAGAGAGTAAGCAAAATTGGTTAAAAAACTGTACATAAAAGCTAAAAATCAAGAAAGCTAGCTTATAAGCTTAGTCTCAAACACACACTTAGTATAGCTCCATGGTTCACATTAGGTTTTGGTACTGTGTCCAAAACATGGCTCTCTGGCCAGCAGATCCATCCAAAACGTGTGAACATCTTGTTTTATAAAAATTCCATCTCATTCTTCCTAACTTTATAATAGAAGAGAAAGTTTGCAAAATTGTCACATAGGGGAACGTTCAGAAAAAAAAAAATTATATATATATATATATAGACTTCCTATTGAGTATGTTCACATATATACCAATTTATAGTTTGTTCACATATAAAACAATTTCACTGCAATATTCTTCTCTTCAACTATGTTTAGATCAGGAAATTTTTTCAGAATCGAGCAACACGCTTCCAAATAACCTTCAATTTTTTTTTTTTTTTGGGGGGGGGGGGGGGTAAGTACACTCCCTAATAACCTTAATGATATAACACAAACCTCAAGGGTAATTCATTCTAATTTAGT